>NC_068449.1:53043135-53138135 GCF_023373465.1 Oncorhynchus keta | reverse complement strand
CAGACTGTTATCACGTCTCCAGCCTTCTCAGCGGTTGCACAACTTGCCTTTTCTCTAGTACTGTGTGTGTGTGTGTGTGTGTGTGTGTGTGTGTGTGTGTGTGTGTGTGTGTGTGTGTGTGTGTGTGTGTGTGTGTGTGTGTGTTCTATCGAGAGGAGACGTCATGAGAAGTGATACTCTCCATTTCATTATCAGTTTGAGCACATTGTGTAGACATCTTCCTCTCACAGAGAAGCCTTGATCACACGGCTAAACTGGCCAGTCAAATATAGTTTAAACTGATGCAGAAGCTCTATTCTGGAAAGCTTTTTCACCACAGTTGCTGAAGTGGAAACCCGTGTCTAGATGAGTGACGGTGCAGAATGGTCTTTTACAAAACTGAAACCATAGCCTGATTCACCGCAGTCTGAAATGATCGGATCAACTCACAAACATAGGCCTCGAGTGATGAACACACACACACACACACACACACACACACACACACACACACACACACACACACACACACACACACACACACACACACACACACAACCTGTTGAAGCACTATACGATGTTGAAGAGGACCTACAGATGGATCTGAATTTGATCCCCCTGTCACAGGAGAACTTGTAGTGTATTTGATCACCCTGTCGCAGGAGAACCTGTAGTGTATTTGATCACCCTGTCGCAGGAGAACCTGTAGTGTATTTGACCACCCTGTCGGAGGAGAACCTGTAGTGTATTTGATCACCCTGTCACAGGAGAACCTGTAGTGTATTTGATCACCCTGTCGCAGGAGAACCTGTAGCGTATTTGATCACCCTGTCGCAGGAGAACCTGTAGTGTATTTGATCACCCTGTCGCAGGAGAACCTGTAGTGTGTATTTGATCACCCTGTCGCAGGAGAACCTGTAGTGTATTTGATCACCCTGTCGCAGGAGAACCTGTAGTGTATTTGATCACCCTGTCGCAGGAGAACCTGTAGTGTATTTGATCACCCTGTCGCAGGAGAACCTGTAGTGTATTTGATCACCCTGTCGCAGGAGAACCTGTAGTGTATTTGATCACCCTGTCGCAGGAGAACCTGTAGCGTATTTTATCACCCTGTCGCAGGAGAACCTGTAGTGTATTTGATCACCCTGTCGCAGGAGAACCTGTAGTGTATTTGATCACCCTGTCGCAGGAGAACCTGTAGTGTATTTGATCACCCTGTCGCAGGAGAACTTGTAGTGTATTTGATCACCCTGTCGCAGGAGAACCTGTAGTGTATTTGATCACCCTGTCGTGTATTTGATCAGTCGAGGAGAACCTGTAGTGTATTTGATCACCCTGTCGCAGGAGAACCTGTAGTGTATTTGATCACCCTGTCGCAGGAGAACCTGTAGTGTATTTGATCACCCTGTCACAGGAGAACCTGTAGTGTATTTGATCACCCTGTCACAGGAGAACTTGTAGTGTATTTGATCACCCTGTCGCAGGAGAACCTGTAGTGTATTTGATCACCCTGTCACAGGAGAACCTGTAGTGTATTTGATCACCCTGTCGCAGGAGAACCTGTAGTGTATTTGATCACCCTGTCGCAGGAGAACTTGTAGTGTATTTGATCACCCTGTCGCAGGAGAACCTGTAGTGTATTTGATCACCCTGTCACAGGACAACCTGTAGTGTATTTGATCACCCTGTCGCAGGAGAACCTGTAGTGTATTTGATCACCCTGTCGCAGGAGAACTTGTAGTGTATTTGATCACCCTGTCGCAGGAGAACCTGTAGTGTATTTGATCACCCTGTCGCATGAGAACTTGTAGTGTATTTGATCACCCTGTCACAGGAGAACTTGTAGTGTATTTGATCACCCTGTCACAGGAGAACTTGTAGTGTATTTGATCACCCTGTCGCAGGAGAACCTGTAGTGTATTTGATCACCCTGTCGCATGAGAACTTGTAGTGTATTTGATCACCCTGTCACAGGAGAACTTGTAGTGTATTTGATCACCCTGTCGCAGGAGAACCTGTAGTGTACTTGATCACCCTGTCGCAGGAGAACTTGTAGTGTATTTTATCACCCTGTCACAGGAGAACTTGTAGTGTATTTGATCACCCTGTCACAGGAGAACCTGTAGTGTATTTGATCACCCTGTCGCAGGAGAACCTGTAGTGTATTTGATCACCCTGTCGCAGGAGAACCTGTAGTGTATTTGATCACCCTGTCGCAGGAGAACCTGTAGTGTATTTGATCACCCTGTCGCAGGAGAACCTGTAGTGTATTTGATCACCCTGTCGCAGGAGAACCTGTAGTGTATTTGATCACCCTGTCGCAGGAGAACCTGTAGTGTATTTGATCACCCTGTCGCAGGAGAACCTGTAGTGTATTTGATCACCCTGTCGCAGGAGAACCTGTAGTGTATTTGATCACCCTGTCGCAGGAGAACCTGTAGTGTATTTGATCACCCTGTCACAGGAGAACCTGTAGCGTATTTGATCACCCTGTCGCAGGAGAACCTGTAGTGTATTTGACCACCCTGTCGCAGGAGAACCTGTAGTTTATTTGATCACCCTGTCGCAGGAGAACCTGTAGTGTATTTGATCACCCTGTCGCAGGAGAACCTGTAGTGTATTTGATCACCCTGTCGCAGGAGAATCTGTAGTGTGTATTTGATCACCCTGTCGCAGGAGAACCTGTAGTGTGTATTTGATCACCCTGTCGCAGGAGAACCTGTAGTGTATTTGATCACCCTGTCGCATGAGAACTTGTAGTGTATTTGATCACCCTGTCACAGGAGAACTTGTAGTGTATTTGATCACCCTGTCACAGGAGAACTTGTAGTGTATTTGATCACCCTGTCGCAGGAGAACCTGTAGTGTATTTGATCACCCTGTCGCAGGAGAACCTGTAGTGTATTCGATCACCCTGTCGCAGGAGAATCTGTAGTGTATTCGATCACCCTGTCGCAGGAGAACCTGTAGTGTATTTGATCACCCTGTCGCAGGAGAATCTGTAGTGTGTATTTGATCACCCTGTCGCAGGAGAACCTGTAGTGTGTATTTGATCACCCTGTCGCAGGAGAACCTGTAGTGTATTTGATCACCCTGTCGCATGAGAACTTGTAGTGTATTTGATCACCCTGTCACAGGAGAACTTGTAGTGTATTTGATCACCCTGTCACAGGAGAACTTGTAGTGTATTTGATCACCCTGTCGCAGGAGAACCTGTAGTGTATTTGATCACCCTGTCGCATGAGAACTTGTAGTGTATTTGATCACCCTGTCACAGGAGAACTTGTAGTGTATTTAATCACCCTGTCACAGGAGAACTTGTAGTGTATTTGATCACCCTGTCGCAGGAGAACCTGTAGTGTACTTGATCACCCTGTCGCAGGAGAACTTGTAGTGTATTTTATCACCCTGTCACAGGAGAACTTGTAGTGTATTTGATCACCCTGTCGCAGGAGAACCTGTAGTGTACTTGATCACCCTGTCGCAGGAGAACTTGTAGTGTATTTGATCACCCTGTCGCAGGAGAACTTGTAGTGTATTTGATCACCCTGTCGCAGGAGAACTTGTAGTGTATTTGATCACCCTGTCGCAGGAGAACCTGTAGTGTATTTGATCACCCTGTCACAGGAGAACTTGTAGTGTATTTGATCACCCTGTCACAGGAGAACTTGTAGTGTATTTGATCACCCTGTCGCAGGAGAACCTGTAGTGTATTTGATCACCCTGTCGCAGGAGAACCTGTAGTGTATTTGATCACCCTGTCGCAGGAGAACCTGTAGTGTATTTGATCACCCTGTCACAGGAGAACTTGTAGTGTATTTGATCACCCTGTCGCAGGAGAACTTGTAGTGTATTTGATCACCCTGTCACAGGAGAACCTGTAGTGTATTTGATCACCCTGTCGCAGGAGAACCTGTAGTGTATTTGATCACCCTGTCGCAGGAGAACCTGTAGTGTATTTGATCACCCTGTCGCAGGAGAACCTGTAGTGTATTTGATCACCCTGTCGCAGGAGAACCTGTAGTGTATTTGATCACCCTGTCGCAGGAGAACCTGTAGCGTATTTGATCACCCTGTCGCAGGAGAACCTGTAGTGTATTTGATCACCCTGTCGCAGGAGAACCTGTAGTGTATTTGATCACCCTGTCGCAGGAGAACCTGTAGTGTATTTGATCACCCTGTCGCAGGAGAACCTGTAGTGTATTTGATCACCCTGTCACAGGAGAACCTGTAGCGTATTTGATCACCCTGTCGCAGGAGAACCTGTAGTGTATTTGACCACCCTGTCGCAGGAGAACCTGTAGTTTATTTGATCACCCTGTCGCAGGAGAACCTGTAGTGTATTTGATCACCCTGTCGCAGGAGAATCTGTAGTGTGTATTTGATCACCCTGTCGCAGGAGAACCTGTAGTGTGTATTTGATCACCCTGTCGCAGGAGAACCTGTAGTGTGTATTTGATCACCCTGTCGCAGGAGAACCTGTAGTGTGTATTTGATCACCCTGTCGCAGGAGAATCTGTAGTGTGTATTTGATCACCCTGTCGCAGGAGAACCTGTAGTGTGTATTTGATCACCCTGTCGCAGGAGAACCTGTAGTGTGTATTTGATCACCCTGTCGCAGGAGAACCTGTAGTGTATTTGATCACCCTGTCGCAGGAGAACCTGTAGTGTATTTGATCACCCTGTCGCAGGAGAACCTGTAGTGTATTTGATCACCCTGTCGCAGGAGAACCTGTAGTGTATTTGATCACCCTGTCGCAGGAGAACCTGTAGCGTATTTGATCACCCTGTCGCAGGAGAACCTGTAGTGTATTTGACCACCCTGTCGCAGGAGAACCTGTAGTTTATTTGATCACCCTGTCGCAGGAGAACCTGTAGTGTATTTGATCACCCTGTCGCAGGAGAACCTGTAGTGTATTCGATCACCCTGTCGCAGGAGAACCTGTAGTGTATTCGATCACCCTGTCGCAGGAGAATCTGTAGTGTGTATTTGATCACCCTGTCGCAGGAGAACCTGTAGTGTGTATTTGATCACCCTGTCGCAGGAGAACCTGTAGTGTGTATTTGATCACCCTGTCGCAGGAGAACCTGTAGTGTATTTGATCACCCTGTCGCAGGAGAACCTGTAGTGTATTTGATCACCCTGTCACAGGAGAACTTGTAGTGTATTTGATCACCCTGTCGCAGGAGAACTTGTAGTGTATTTGATCACCCTGTCGCAGGAGAACTTGTAGTGTATTTGATCACCCTGTCGCAGGAGAACCTGTAGTGTATTTGATCACCCTGTCACAGGAGAACTTGTAGTGTATTTGATCACCCTGTCACAGGAGAACTTGTAGTGTATTTGATCACCCTGTCGCAGGAGAACCTGTAGTGTATTTGATCACCCTGTCGCAGGAGAACCTGTAGTGTATTTGATCACCCTGTCGCAGGAGAACCTGTAGTGTATTTGATCACCCTGTCACAGGAGAACTTGTAGTGTATTTGATCACCCTGTCGCAGGAGAACTTGTAGTGTATTTGATCACCCTGTCGCAGGAGAACCTGTAGTGTATTTGATCACCCTGTCGCAGGAGAACCTGTAGTGTATTTGATCACCCTGTCGCAGGAGAACCTGTAGTGTATTTGATCACCCTGTCGCAGGAGAACCTGTAGTGTATTTGATCACCCTGTCGCAGGAGAACCTGTAGTGTATTTGATCACCCTGTCGCAGGAGAACCTGTAGTGTATTTGATCACCCTGTCGCAGGAGAACCTGTAGTGTATTTGATCACCCTGTCGCAGGAGAACCTGTAGTGTATTTGATCACCCTGTCGCAGGAGAACCTGTAGTGTATTTGATCACCCTGTCGCAGGAGAACCTGTAGTGTATTTGATCACCCTGTCACAGGAGAACCTGTAGCGTATTTGATCACCCTGTCGCAGGAGAACCTGTAGTGTATTTGACCACCCTGTCGCAGGAGAACCTGTAGTTTATTTGATCACCCTGTCGCAGGAGAACCTGTAGTGTATTTGATCACCCTGTCACAGGAGAATCTGTAGTGTGTATTTGATCACCCTGTCGCAGGAGAACCTGTAGTGTGTATTTGATCACCCTGTCGCAGGAGAACCTGTAGTGTGTATTTGATCACCCTGTCGCAGGAGAACCTGTAGTGTGTATTTGATCACCCTGTCGCAGGAGAATCTGTAGTGTGTATTTGATCACCCTGTCGCAGGAGAACCTGTAGTGTGTATTTGATCACCCTGTCGCAGGAGATCCTGTAGTGTGTATTTGATCACCCTGTCGCAGGAGAACCTGTAGTGTGTATTTGATCACCCTGTCGCAGGAGAACCTGTAGTGTATTTGATCACCCTGTCGCAGGAGAACCTGTAGTGTATTTGATCACCCTGTCGCATGAGAACTTGTAGTGTATTTGATCACCCTGTCACAGGAGAACTTGTAGTGTATTTGATCACCCTGCCACAGGAGAACTTGTAGTGTATTTGATCACCCTGTCGCAGGAGAACCTGTAGTGTATTTGATCACCCTGTCGCATGAGAACTTGTAGTGTATTTGATCACCCTGTCACAGGAGAACTTGTAGTGTATTTAATCACCCTGTCACAGGAGAACTTGTAGTGTATTTGATCACCCTGTCGCAGGAGAACCTGTAGTGTACTTGATCACCCTGTCGCAGGAGAACTTGTAGTGTATTTTATCACCCTGTCACAGGAGAACTTGTAGTGTATTTGATCACCCTGTCACAGGAGAACTTGTAGTGTATTTGATCACCCTGTCGCAGGAGAACTTGTAGTGTATTTGATCACCCTGTCGCAGGAGAACCTGTAGTGTATTTGATCACCCTGTCACAGGAGAACTTGTAGTGTATTTGATCACCCTGTCACAGGAGAACTTGTAGTGTATTTGATCACCCTGTCGCAGGAGAACCTGTAGTGTATTTGATCACCCTGTCGCAGGAGAACCTGTAGTGTATTTGATCACCCTGTCGCAGGAGAACCTGTAGTGTATTTGATCACCCTGTCACAGGAGAACTTGTAGTGTATTTGATCACCCTGTCGCAGGAGAACTTGTAGTGTATTTGATCACCCTGTCACAGGAGAACCTGTAGTGTATTTGATCACCCTGTCGCAGGAGAACCTGTAGTGTATTTGATCACCCTGTCGCAGGAGAACCTGTAGTGTATTTGATCACCCTGTCGCAGGAGAACCTGTAGTGTATTTGATCACCCTGTCGCAGGAGAACCTGTAGTGTATTTGATCACCCTGTCGCAGGAGAACCTGTAGCGTATTTGATCACCCTGTCGCAGGAGAACCTGTAGTGTATTTGATCACCCTGTCGCAGGAGAACCTGTAGTGTATTTGATCACCCTGTCGCAGGAGAACCTGTAGTGTATTTGATCACCCTGTCGCAGGAGAACCTGTAGTGTATTTGATCACCCTGTCACAGGAGAACCTGTAGCGTATTTGATCACCCTGTCGCAGGAGAACCTGTAGTGTATTTGACCACCCTGTCGCAGGAGAACCTGTAGTTTATTTGATCACCCTGTCGCAGGAGAACCTGTAGTGTATTTGATCACCCTGTCACAGGAGAATCTGTAGTGTGTATTTGATCACCCTGTCGCAGGAGAACCTGTAGTGTGTATTTGATCACCCTGTCGCAGGAGAACCTGTAGTGTGTATTTGATCACCCTGTCGCAGGAGAATCTGTAGTGTGTATTTGATCACCCTGTCGCAGGAGAACCTGTAGTGTGTATTTGATCACCCTGTCGCAGGAGAACCTGTAGTGTGTATTTGATCACCCTGTCGCAGGAGAACCTGTAGTGTGTATTTGATCACCCTGTCGCAGGAGAACCTGTAGTGTATTTGATCACCCTGTCGCAGGAGAACCTGTAGTGTGTATTTGATCACCCTGTTGCAGGAGAACCTGTAGTGTGTATTTGATCACCCTGTCACAGGAGAACCTGTAGTGTATTTGAGGTTTTAAAAAAAGGCTTCAGACGTGATTCTTTTCCAGAACAAAACATTGATCAACCTGTATAAAAATCTAAATTATAACTATAATCATTAATTATAATCCACATAATAATTCACATTTCCTGTTGCTGTTGTAGCAAATCAAATCAAATGTATTTGTCACATACACATGGTTAGCAGATGTTAATGGGAGTGTAGTGAAATGCTTGTGCTTCTAGTTCTGACAATGCAGTAATAACCAACGAGTAATCTAACCTAACAATTCCAAAACTACTACCTTATACACACAAGTGTAAAGGGATAAAGAATATGTACATAAACATATATGAGTGAGTGATGGTACAGAGCGGCATAGGCAAGATGCAGTAGATGGTATCGAGTACAGTATATACATATGAGATGAGTGATGTAGGGTATGTAAACAAAGTGGCATAGTTTAAAGTGGCTAGTGATACATGTATTACATAAAGATGCAGTAGATGATATAGAGTACAGTATATACATATACATATGAGATGAGTAATGTAGGGTATGTAAACATTATATTAAGTAGCATTGTTTAAAGTGGCTAGTGATATATTTTACATCAATTTCCATCAATTCCCATTATTAAAGTGGCTGGAATTGAGTCAGTATGTTGGCAGCAGCCACTCAATGTTAGTGGCCTTGAGATAGAAGCTGTTTTTCAGTCTCTCCGTCCCAGCTTTGATGCACCTGTACTGACCTCGCCTTCTGGATGATAGTGGGGTGAACAGGCAGTGGCTCGGGTGGTTGTTGTCCTTGATGATCTTTATAGCCTTCCTGTGACATGGGGAGGTGTAGGTGTCCCGGAGGGCAGGAAGTTTGCCCCCGGTGATGCGTTGTGCAGACCTCACTACCCTCTGGAGAGCCTTATGGTTGTGGGCGGAGCAGTTGCCGTACCAGGTGGTGATACAGCCCGACAGGATGCTCTCGATTGTGCATCTGTAGAAGTTTGTGAGTGCTTTTGGTGACAAGCTGAATTTCTTCAGCCTCCTGAGGTTGAAGAGGCGCTGCTGCGCCTTCTTCACGACACTGTCTGTGTGGGTGGACCAATTCAGTTTGTCCGTGATGTGTACGCCGCGGAACTTAAAACTTACTACCCTCTCCACTACTGTCCCATCGATGTGGATAGGGGGATGCTCTCTCTGCTGTTTCCTGAAGTCCACAATCATCTCCTTTGTTTTGGTGACGTTGAGTATGAGGTTATTTTCCTGACACCACACTCCGAGGGCCCTCACCTCCTCCCTGTAGGCCGTCTCGTCGTTGTTGGTAATCAAGCCTACTACTGTAGTGTCATCCGCAAACTTGATGATTGAGTTGGAGGCGTGCATGGCCACGCAGTCGTGGGTGAACAGGGAGTACAAGAGAGGGCTCAGAACGCACCCTTGTGGGGCCCCAGTGTTGAGGATCAGCGGGGTGGAGATTGTTGTACATACCCTCACCACCTGGGGGCGGCCCGTCAGGAAGTCCAGTACCCGGTTGCACAGGGCGGGGTCGAGACCCAGGGTCTCGAGCTTGATGACGAGTTTGGAGGATACTATGGTGTTAAATGCTGAGCTGTAGTCGATGAACAGCATTCTCACATAGGTATTCCTTTTGTCCAGATGGGTTAGGGCAGTGTGGTTGAGATTGCATCGTCTGTGGACCTATTTGGGCGGTAAGCAAATTGGAAGGGGTCTAGGGTGTCAGGTAGGGTGGAGGTGATATGGTCCTTGACTTGTCTCTCGAAGCACTTCATGATGACGGAAGTGAGTGCTATAGGGCGGTAGTCGTTTAGCTCAATTACCTTAGCTTTCTTGGGAACAGGGACAATGGTGGCCCTCTTGAAGCATGTGGGAACAGCAGACTGGGATAAGGATTGATTGAATATGTCCGTAAACACACCAGCCAGCTGGTCTGCGCATGCTCTGAGAACGCGGCTGGGGATGCCGTCTGGGCCTGCAGCCTTGCGAGGGTTAACACATTTAAATGTTTTACATCGGCTGCAGTGAAGGAGAGTCTGCATGTTTTGGTTGCGGGCCGTGTCAGTAGCACTGTATTGTCCTCAAAGTGGGCCAAAAAGTTATTTAGTCTGCCTGGGAGCAAGACATCCTGGTCCGTGACAGGGCTGGTTTTCTTTTTGTAATCCGTAATTGACTGTAGACCCTGCCACATACCTCGTGTCTGAGCCGTTGAATTGTGACTATACTGACGCTTAGCTTGTTTAATTGCCTTGCGGAAGGAATAGCTACACTGTTTGTATTGGATCATGTTTCCGGTCACCTTTCCCTGGTTAAAAGCAATGGTTCGCGCTTTCAGTTTCACGCAAATGCTGCCATCAATCCACGGTTTCTCGTTTGGGAATGTTTTAATCGTTGCTATGGGAACGACATCGTCAATGCACTTTCTAATGAACTCCCTCACCTAATCAGCGTATTCGTCAATGTTGTTGTTGGAAGCCATGCGGAACATATCCCAGTCCACGTGACCGAAGCAGTCTTGAAGCGTGGAATCAGATTGGTCGGACCAGCGTTGAACAGACCTGAGCGCGGGAGCTTCTTGTTTTAGTTTCTGTCTGTAGACAGGGAGCTGTGGTGGAGTCGTGGTCAGCTTTTCCGAAAGGAGGGCGGGGGAGGGCCTTGTTAGAATAGCAATGAACCAAGGTTTTACCAACCCTGGTTGCGCAGTCGATATGCTGATACAATTTAGGGATTCTTGTTTTCAGATTAGCCTTGTTAAAATCCCCAGCTACAATGAATGCAGCCTCAGGATATGTGGTTTCCAGTTTGCAAAGAGTCAAATAAAGTTTGTTCAGGGCCATCGATGTGTCTGCTTGGGGGGGAATATTTACGGCTGTGATAATAATCGAAGAGAATTCCCTTGGTAGATAATGCGGTCGACATTTGATTGTGAGGAATTCTAAGTCAGGTGAACAGAAGGACTTGAGTTCCTGTATGTTGTTGTGATCACACCACGTCTCGTTAATCATAAGGCATACGCCCCCGCCCCTCTTGTTACCAGAAAGATGTTTGTTTCTGTCGGCGCGATGCGTGGAGAAACCAGCTGGCTGCACCGATTCCTTTACCGTCTCTCGAGTGAGCCATGTTTCCATGAAGCAAAGAACGTTACAGTCTCCGATGTCCCTCTGGAATGCTACCCTTGCTCGGATTTCCTCAACCTTGTTGTCAAGAGACTGGACATTGGCGAGTAGTATGCTAGGGAGTGGTGCGCGATGTGCCCGTCTCCGGAGCCTGACCAGAAGATCGCTTCGTTTGCCTCTTTTACGACGTCATTGTTTTGGGTTGCAGGCTGGGATCTATTCCGTTGTCCTGGGTGGAAGGCAGAACACAGGATCCGCTTCGGGAAAGTCATATTCCTGGTCGTACTGATGGTGAGTTGACGTTGCTCTTATGTTCAGTAGTTCTTCCCGACTATATGTAATGAAACCTAAGATTACCTGGGGTACCAATGTAAGAAATAACATGTAAACAAAACAAAATACTGCATAGTTTCCTAAGAACGCGAAGCGAGGCGGCCATCTCTGTCGGCGCCGGAAGTAGCAGGAACATTGATTGACCTATGACTGTACCTAGCTATAGGACAACCAATGGTTTAAGGCCCAGGGCTCAAACAAGAAAATATACAGGTTGCTAACTCTGGGTGTGTGATTTGGGACGTTAGGGGCAGTATGTGTGGGTGTGTGATTTGGGATGTTAGGGCAGTATGTGTGTGATTTGGGACGTTAGGGGCAGTATGTGTGTGATTTGGGACATTAGGGGCAGTATGTGTGTGATTTGGGACGTTAGGGGCAGTATGTGTGTGATTTGGGATGTTAGGGCAGTATGTGTGTGATTTGGGATGTTAGGGGCAGTATGTGTGTGATTTGGGACGTTAGGGGCAGTATGTGTGTGATTTGGGAAGTTAGGGGCAGTATGTGTGTGATTTGGGACGTTAGGGGCAGTATGTGTGTGATTTGGGACGTTAGGGGCAGTATGTGTGAGATTTGGGACATTAGGGGCAGTATGTGTGTGATTTGGAACGTTAGGGGCGGCATGTGTGTGATTTGGGATGTTAGGGGCAGTATGTGTGTGGTTTAGGACGTTAGGGGCAGTATGTGTGTGATTTGGAACGTTAGGGGAAGTATGTGGGTGTGTGTGATATGGGACGTTAGGGGCAGTATGTGGGTGTGTGTGATTTGGGATGTTAGGGGCAGTATGTGTGGGTGTGTGATTTGGGACGTTAGGGGCAGTATGTGTGGGTGTGTACAGGTGGGGCCCAGGGAGGGGGTAATTGAGCAATGTGTGTGCTTGAAGCGATGCCTGTGATCTGACTGAGTGTGTGTTACAGGGATTTTAACAGTGTGTGTGTGTGTGTGTGTGTGTGTGTGTGTGTGTGTGTGTGTGTGTGTGTGTGTGTGTGTGTGTGTGTGTGTGTGTGTGTGTGTGTGTGGTGGGGATACCCACAGCGCTTCTGATTAACACTCATAACAGTAGTGTGGATTGGCCTTGAGTGCGTGTGTGTGTGTGTGTGTGTGTGTGTGTGTGTGTGTGTGTGTGTGTGTGTGTGTGTGTGTGTGTGTGTGTGTGTGTGTGTGTGTGTGTGTGTGTGTGTGTGTGTGTGTGTGTGAGACAGTGGGGATACCCACAGCGCTTCTGATTAACACTCATAACAGTAGCAGCGGATTGGCCTTGAGAGCGGCGTGTGTGTGTGTGTGTGTGTGTGTGTGTGTGTGTGTGTGTGTGTGTGTGTGTGTGTGTGTGTGTGTGTGTGTGTGTGTGTGTGTGAGTAGCTCAGAGCTAGCAATTAATAGCATCATTACTGTGGTCACTAAGGGCGGCCTTTAGTACATCAGACTTCAGGCCATCACATCAGAATACACAGCTGCTCTCGAGGGGTTTAACACAAGTGTGTGTGTGTGTGTGTGTGTGTGTGTGTGTGTGTGTGTGTGTGTGTGTGTGTGTGTGTGTGTGTGTGTGTGTGTGTGTGTGTGTGTGTGTGTGTGTGTGTGTGTGTGTGTGTGTGTGTGTGTGTCTGTGTGTCTAGCTGCATTTACATAGGCAGTCCAATTCTAATATTTTTTTCTCCACTAATTGGTCTTTTGAGCAATCACATCAGATCTACTTCAAATCAGATCTTTTAAAGAGCTGATCCGATTGGTCAAAAGACAAAATCAGTGAAAATTAAACAGAATTGGCCTGCCTGTCTAATTGCAGCCTCTGTATCTGTGTGCCTGCGTGTGTTCACCCAGCTAGGCTGTAGGCACACAGTAACGAGGCGAAATGTCTCCAGCAACACACTCTCATTGTGTGGGAGTTTGACTTCCTAACACATCCATTCTGTTATGTTCCCATGAGGTATTGTAATGGTACTCTGTGCAGCATGGCAAATGGAGACATCGCTCTCTACCTTGACTTTGCAAACAGGAGAATACAGGGGAGAGCGGGTAGGACGCATAGCCGCTAGCTATTGTTGTTAGCTCTGTTGTCTCGGATCGGTTGCCTAAACGGCGTATTTGCCAGTCAATGTTAACAACGCCAACAAGAGGCTCTTTTGAACTAAATATGCTACTTATGTGGAAGTAGAATTCGTCCTTGGTGGGTAAGGAGATAAAACATGAATACATTTCCAGAAAATGGAACCTGTTTGTTATTGTCGTCGTCTCATGAATAGTGCATTAGTAGAGAGCTCTTCAGAAATGCAAAGATAAGATCAAAACAAATACACTTGTACTTCCTGAGGGGAAAATGACGCTTTGAGATGTTTAATGGCCTCCCATCCCCCAGAGACCCCGTCAGGAGGAAATGATGTCAGCAGACTTCTGATTAACACATAATTCAATATGCTCAAATATCAACCGGCAAACAAAGCTACACGGACTCCAGTCCCCTACGCTATCGTTCTCAAATCCCTCTTTAAAAGAAAGGAAGAAAAGGCAAGCAATAAATGAGAGAATGGGCTGGAAAATATCAGTTATTCCGCTATTAAACCCTCCATTCGCTTGTAGTTGAACTTAGCTGGATCATCCCACGAAATGGAATTTGTTATTTCACCTAATTTAAACATTCTGTCATGAAGAGCACATGTTCAGTTTAATATAAAACATGTTTTCATCTCAAAAGTCTAAGCAGAAAAATGACTACAGTACGTGCCAGACAAAGTAACTGGGTTGAGGATTTCATCTTAAAATCAGCCATAAATCCCCATATGACAGGGGGAATGGAGGCGCGTTGTGTATAACAGGGAGGGACAATTGAATGCAAAAAATTCAAAAGTTTGGGGTCACTTAGAAATGTCCTTGTTGAAAGAAAAACACATTTTTTGTCCACCAAAACGGCAGATTTTCTATGGAATATCTACATAAGCATACAGAGGCCCATTATCAGCAACCATCACTGCTGTGTTCCAACGGCATGTTGTGTTAGCTGATCCAAGTTTTGCAGCTTCATTAAATAGTACCCACAAAACACCAGTCTCAACGTCAACAGTGAAGAGGCGACTCCGGGATGCTGGCCTTCTAGGCAGAGTTGTAAAGAAAAAGCCATATCTCAGACTGGCTAATAAAAAGAAAATATGGGCAAAAGAACACATTGGACAGAGGACATTGGACAGAGGAACTCTGCCTTGAAGGCCAGCAGCCCGGGTGAGGACTTGTGAGGCGTCTGTTTCTCAAACTAGACACCAATATACTTGTCCTCTTGCTCAGTTGTGCACCGGGGCCTCCCACTCTTTCTATTCTGGTTAGAGCCAGTTTGAGCTGTTCTCTGAAGGGAGTAGTACACAGCATTGTACGAGATCTTCAGTTTCTTGGCCATTTCTCGCATGGAATAGCCTTCATTTCTCAGAACAAGAATAGACTGTCGAGTTTCAGAAGAAAGTTCTTTGTTTCTGGTCATCTTGAGCCTGTAATCGAAACCCACAAATGCTGATGCTCCAGATACTCAGCTAGTCTAAAAGAAGCACAGTGCTATTGCATCTTTAATCAGGATAACAGTTTTCAGTTGTGATAACATAATTGCAAATGGGTTTTCTAATGATCAGTTAGCCATTGGAACACAGGAGTGATGTTTGCTGATAATGGGCATCTGTACGCTTATGTAGATATTCCATAAAAGAAATCAGCCGTTTCCAGCTACAATAGTCATTCACAACATTAACAATGTCTATGTTGTATTTCCGATCGATTTGATGTTATTTTAAATGAACAGAAAAACACAGTTTTCTTTCAAAAACATGGACATTTCTAAGTGACCTCAAACGGTACTGTACGGTAGTGTACATACATACATACACAATGCATTCGGAAATATTCAGGCCACTTGACTTTTTTTTACATTACAGACTTATTTTAAACTTGATTAAATAAATTCAGCAAAAAAATAAACATCCCTTTTTCAGGACCCTGTCTTTCAAAGATCATTCGTAAAAATCCAAATAACTTCACAGATCATTGTAAAGGGTTTAAACACTGTTTCCCATGCTTGGTCAATGAACCATAATCAATTAATGAACATGCACCTGTGGAACGGTTGTTAAGACACTAACAGCTTACATACGGTAGGCAATTAAGGTCACAGTTATGAAAACTTAGGACACTAAAGAGGCCTTTCTACCGACTCTGATAAACACCAAAATAAAGATGCCCAGGGTCCCTGCTCATCTGTGTGAACATGCCTTAGGCATGCTGCAAGGAGGCATGAGGACTGCAGAAGTGGCCTGGGCAATAAATTGCAATGTCAGTACTGTGAGACGCCTAAGACAGCGCTACAGGGAGACAGGACGGACAGCTGATCATCCTCGCAGTGGAAGACAACATGTAACAACACCTGCACAGGATCGGTACATCCGAACATCACACCTGCGGGACAGGCACAGGATGGCAACAACAACTGCCCGAGTTACACCAGGAACGCACAATCCCTCCATCAGTGCTCAGACTGTCCGCAATAGGCTGAGAGAGGCTGGACTGAGGGCTTGTAGGCCTGTTGTAAGGCAGGTCCTCACCAGACATCACCGGCAACAATGTCGCCTATGGGCAAAAACCTACCATTGCTAGACCAGACAGGACTGGCAAAAAGTGCTCTTCACTGACGAGGCACGGTTTTGTCCAGGGGTGATGGTCGGATTCGTGTTTATCGTCGAAGGAATGAGCGTTACACCGAGGCCTGTACTCTAGAGCGGGATGGATTTGGAGGTGGAGGGTCAGTCATGGTCTGGAGCGGTGTGTCACAGCATCATCAGACTTCTCATTGCAGGCAATCTCAGCGCTTTGCGTTACAGAGAAGACATCTTCCCCCGTCATGTGGTTCCTGCGGGCTCATCCTGACATGACCCTCCAGCAATACTGCTCGTTCTGTGTGTGATTTCCTGCAAGACAGGAATGTCAGTGTTCTGCCATGGCCAGCGAAGACCCCGGATCTCAATCCCATTGAGCATGTCTGGGACCTGTTGGATCGGAGGGTGAGGGCTAGGGCCATTCCCCTCAGAAATGTCTGGGAACTTGCAGGTACTTTGGTGGAAGAGTGGGGTAACATCTCACAGCAAGAACTGGCAAATCTGGTGCAGTCCATGAGGAGATGCACTGCAGCACTTAATGCAGCTGGTGGCCACACCAGATACTGACTGTTACTTTTGATTTTGACCCCCCCTTTGTTCAGGGACACATTGTTCAATTTCTGTTGGTCACATGTCTGTGGAACTTGTTCAGTTTATGTCTCAGTTGTTGAATCTTATGTTAAGTTTGCTGAAAATAAGCGCAGTTGACAGTGAGAGGGCGTTTCTTTTCTTGCTGAGTTTAGTTTTTTTCCTCATCAATCTACAGACAACACCCCATAAGCAAAGCAAAAACAGGTTTTTAGAAATCAAATCAAATTTATTTATTAAGCCCTTCTTACATCCGCTGATGTCACAAAGTGCTGTACAGAAACTCAGCCTAAAACCCAAAACAGCGAGCAATGCAGGTGTAGAAGCACGGTGGCTAGGAAAAACTCCCTAGAAAGGCCAAAACCTAGGAAGAAACCTAGAGAGGAACCAGGCTGAGGGGTGGCCAGTCCTCTTCTGGCTGTGTCGGGTGGAGATTATAGCAGAACATGGCCAAAATGTTCAAATGTTCATAGATGACCAGCAGGGTCAAATAATACTAATCACAATGGTTGTCGAGGGTGCAACAGGTCAGCACCTCAGAAGTAAATGTCAGTAGGATTTTCATAGCCGAAATGTTAGAATAGCCGAAACACAGAAATGTTTGCTAATAATTATAACATTTACATAGGTATTCAGAACCTTTACTCAATACTTTGTTGAAGAACCTTTGGCAGCGATTACAGCCTCGAGTCTTCTTGGGTATGACGCTACAAGATTGGTGCACCTTTATTTGGGGAGTTTCTTCCATTCTTCTCTGTCGATCCTCTCAAGCTCTGTCAGGTTGGATGGCGAGCGTTGCTGCACAGCTATTTTCAGGTCTTTCCAGAGGTGTTCGATCGGGTTCAAGTCTGGACTCTGGCTGGGCAACTCAAGGACATTCAGAGACTTGTCCCAAAGCCACACCTGCGTTGTCTTGGCTGTGTGCTTAGGGTCATTTTCCTGCTGGAAGGTGAACCTTAACCCCAGTCTAAGGTCATGAGCCCTCTGGAGCAGGATTTCATCAAGGGTCTCTCTGTACTTTGCTCTGTTCATCTTTCCCTCAATCCTGACTAGTCTCCCAGTCCCTGCCGCTGAAAAACATCCCCACAGCATGATGCTGCCACCACCATGCTTCACCGTAGGGATGGGGCCAGGTTTCCTCCAGACGTGATCCTTGGCATTCAGGCCAAAGAGTTAAATCTTGATTTCATCAGTCAAGATAATCTTGTTTCTCATGGTCTGAGACTTTTGGTGCCTTTTGGCAAACTCCAAGCGGGCTGTCATGTGCCTTTTACTAAGGAGTGGCTTCTTTCTGGCAACTCTACCATAAAGGCCTGATTGCTGGAGTGCTACAGAGATGGTTGTCCTTCTGGAAGGTTCTCCCATCTCCACAGAAACTCTAGAGCTCTGTCAGAGTGACCATCGGGTTCTACCTGACCAAGGAACTTTAGAGTCTCATAGCAAAGGGTCTGAATACTTATGTAAATAAGTTCGTTTTTTGTTTTTAATACATTTGCAAAAAAATCTAAAAACCTGTTTTCACGTTGTCATTATGGAGTATTGTGTGTAGATTAGTGAGGACTTTTATTGATTGAATACATTTTAGAATAAGGCTGTAACGTAACAAAATGTCTGAACACTATTTTTATTGAATATTAAAAACATGCAGTGAAGCCGCTCAACAAGTACATTACATTCAGTCATCTAACAGACTCCCATCTAGAGCAACACACAGGTACATTACATTCAGTGATCTAACAGACTCCCATCTAGAGCAACACACAGGTACATTACATTCAGTCATCTAACAGACTCCCATCTAGAGCAACACACAGGTACATTACATTCAGTCATTCAGTGATCTAACAGACATTACATTCAGTCATCTAGAGCAACACACAGGTACATTACATTCAGTCATCTAACAGACTCCCATCTAGAGCAACACACAGGTACATTACATTCAGTGATCTAACAGACTCCCATCTAGAGCAACACACAGGTACATTACATTCAGTGATCTAACAGACTCCCATCTAGAGCAACACACAGGAGCAACCAGGGTCAACGTCCTGCTCAACGGCACATCAACAGATCTTCCACAAGGTCAAGAAAGGGATCCCCAACCACCAAATGTTTTAACTTGTCTATGGGTAACAGGGTTGATGTGTTATCCACTCAGTTTTCCACCACAAAACAGCCAAAAAGAGTACAACCACCTGCTTTACACTATGATTTGACTATTAGATGCCCAAGGTTTATTTTGAAATAAATATTTTAGTTTGACCATGTTATGAGAGTTCAGTACACGTAACAAGGGTTGACCTTAAAATGAGGTAGAAGTCATTTTTTCTTCTGAAAATGAATCACTAACCACATGAATTGCCCCCCATTTTACGCTCCTGCTACTCTCTATCATTATCTATTATCTAGTCACTTTAATAACTCTACCTGTATGTACATATTACCTCAATTACCTCGACTAAGTGGTGCCCCCGCATATTGAATCTGTACCGGTACCATCTGTAAATAGCCTCGCTCTTGTTATTTTACTGCTGCTCTTTAATTATGTTACTTTTATTTCTTATTCTTTTGAGGTATTTAAAAAAAATGCATTGTTGGTTAAAGGGGACAGAGGGACATTAAGAGACAGGGCGGAATTTAAAATGTATTGAATTTTCCATGTGGTCTACTGTAAATTAAAGCACACTTCATTTAATGTAACAGGCTTTTAAAACGCAATATTGGTGGACAATTTCTACATAAAATATCAAAGAGATGCAAAAGGGAGTCATTTTGTGAAATGACCCAGCAACAAACTCGGCTGTGGTTGTCCATGTGGGAAATATCGTATGTGAGGTTTCCATTGAAAGGGAAGGGGGAAAATGGCCGCCATCGCTTCATGGACGGTTTGCTTTACGTCTTTCAAAAACACCTCGCAGACTGTGTCTGTGTGCTTCCATAAACCACTGTTCTACAAGCAATGCGTCTCTATTGCATGCAAACAGGCACACACACACACACACAGACACACGGCAAGCTCATCAGGAGCTTGGTTAACCACAGAAAATAGCCGTCGTCACACGCGGCTAACCTGCATCAGCACTTTCCATCCCATCTCTCTCAAAAGGAAGCCATTACCTCACAGAAAAGGCGGGAATTAGGCAGAAAGGGAAAGCTGATTTTCTGCAAGACTCTCCTTCCTTAAAAAACTAACTTAAGCTAAGCTACTTTTCCCAGGGAATGATTGGAGTCAGCCAACCGTTTAATTCACCTGTGACCCGGTAATTCATTTGGCTGATAATCTGCTACTGCAGGTGACGGCTGTAACAATCAGGGATATGACGGGAGGATGGGAGGATGTGGAGGGATGGTGAAAGATAATATAATTACATTTACAAATGAAAAATGAATTATGAAATTGATCTAGACAAATCCCATCTTGTGGAGATTGGGAGAGGTTTAGCTGGGAGGGGTTTATGACAAGGTTTCGGGTTTAGAGTCGCTCTCAGTGATGAGTGGTCTGGTCTCCCTCTCTCACACATTGACACTCAACACTGACTCTGCCATGCCTCCCCTAGACACATGCTGCCAGACAGACAGACAAACACAGAGACAGAGACAGACAGACAGTATCCTGACAGAGACAAGGAGGAGAGACAGACAGTATCCCGACAGAGACAAGGAGGAGAGACAGACAGTATCCTGACAGAGACAAGGAGGAGAGACAGACAGACAGAGACAGACACAGACAGTATCCCCACAGAGACAAGGAGGAGAGACAGACAGTATCCCGACAGAGACAAGGAGGAGAGACAGACAGACAGAGACAGACAGTATCCCCACAGAGACAAGGAGGAGAGACAGACAGACAGACAGAGACAGACAGTATCCCTACAGAGACAAGGAGGAGAGACAGACAGATAGAGACAGACAGTATCCCCACAGAGACAAGAGGAGAGACAGACAGACAGAGACAGACAGAAACAGACAGTATCCCCACAGAGACAAGGAGGAGAGAAAGACAGACAGACAGACAGAGACAGACAGTATCCCCACAGAGACAATGAGGAGAGACAGACAGACAGACAGACAGAGACAGACAGACAGTATCCCCACAGAGACAAGGAGGAGAGACAGACAGACAGACAGACAGACAGACAGACAGACAGACAGACAAGACAGACAGACAGACAGACAGACAGACAGACAGACAGTATCCCCACAAGGACAAGGAAGAGAAGATAACGTCCTGCCGTGTTGAAGCCTGTTGTATAAGTCATGATGTATAAATGAGTTATGTGAGGTCTGTCATGTTGTGCTGCACCCTACAGTACAATACCCTCTACATCAGAGCTCTCCAGTCTTCAACCATAACCATGGGAAGATGTTTTGGGGTGCTGCTGGGGGTAAAGGCTCAGTGCACTACTTTTGTGGAAGAAAATAATATATATGTACAGTGGGGCAAATAAGTATTTAGTCAGCCACCAATTGTGCAAGTTCTCCCACTTAAAAAGATGAGAGAGGCCTGTAATTTTCATCATAGGTACACTTCAACTATGACAGACAAAATGAGAGAAAAAAAAATCCAGAAAATCACATAGTAGGATTTTTAATTTATTTGCAAATTATGGTGGAAAATAAGTAACAAAAGTTTCTCAATACTTTGTTATATACCCTTCGTTGGCAATGACAGAGGTCAAACGTTTTCTGTAAGTCTTCACAAGGTTTTCACACACTGTTGCTGGTATTTTGGCCCATTCCTCCATGCAGATCTCCTCTAGAGCAGTGATGTTTTGGGGCTGTTGCTGGGCAACACGGACTTTCAACTCCCTCCACAGATTTTCTATGGGGTTGAGATCTGGAGACTGGCTAGGCCACTCCAGGACATTGAAATGCTTCTTACGAAGTCACTCCTTCGTTGCCCGGGCAGTGTGTTTGGGATCATTGTCATGCTGAAAGACCCAGCCACGTTTCATCTTCAATGCACTAGCTGATGGAAGGAGGTTGTCACTCAAAATCTCACGATACATGGCCCCGTTCATTCTTTCCTTTACAGGGATCAGTCGTCCTGGTCCCTTTGCAGAAAAACAGCCCCAAAGCATGATGTTTCCACCCCTATGCTTCACAGTAGGTATGGTGTTCTTTGGATGCGACTCAGCATTCTTTGTCCTTCAAACACGACGAGTTGGGATTTTACCAAAAAGTTATATTTTGGTTTCATCTGACCATATGACATTCTCCCAATCTTCTTCTGGATCATCCAAATGCTCTCTAGCAAACTTCAGACGGGCCTGGACATGTACTGGCTTAAGCAGTGGGACACGTCTGGCACTGCAGGATTTGAGTCTCTGGCGGCGTAGTGTGTTACTGATGGTAGGCTTTGTTACTTTGGTCCCAGCTCAGTTTTTCACTAGGTCCCCCGTGTGGTCCTCTGACTTTTTCTCACTGTTCTTGTTATCATTTTGACCCCACGGGGTGAGATCTTGCGTGGAGCCCCAGATCGAGGGAGATTATCAGTGGTCTTGTATGTCTTCCATTTCCTAATAATTGCTCCCACAGTTGATTTCTTCAAACCAAGCTGCTTACCTATTGCAGATTCAGTCTTCCCAGCCTGGTGCAGGTCTACAATTTTGTTTCTGGTGTCCTTTGACAGCTCTTTGGTCTTGGCCATAGTGGAGTTTGGAGTGTGACTGTTTGAGATTGTGGACAGGTGTCTTTTATACTGATAACAAGTTCAAACAGGTGCCATTAATACAGGTAACGAGTGGAGGACAGAGGAGCCTCTTAAAGAACAAGTTACAGGTCTGTGAGAGCCAGAAATCTTGCTTGTTTGTAGGTGACCAAATACTTATTTTCCACCATAATTTGCAAATAAATTCATTAAAGATCCTACAATGTGATTTTCTGGATTTTTTTTCTCATTTTGTCTGTCATAGTTGAAGTGTACATATGATGAAAATTACAGGCCTCTCTCATCTTTTTAAGTGGGAGAACTTGCACAATTGGTGGCTGACTAAATACTTTTTTTGTCCCACTGTATATATAATTTATTTTAATTCTCATTTTTCAGGGGATGCTGCAACACCCTCAGCACCCCCCAATTTGTAAGTCGCTCTGGATAAGAGCGTCTGCTAAATGACTTAAATGTAAATGTAAATGTACTTCCCACGGCTATGTCTCCAACCCTGTTCTCGGTGCGCTACTGTTCCCGGTGCGCTGCTGTTCCCGGTGCGCTGCTCTTCCCGGTGCGCTGCTGTTCTCTGTGTGCTGCTGTTCCCGGTGCCCTGCTGTTCCCCGTGCGCGCTGCTGTTCCCGGTGCGCTGCTGTTCCCCGTGCACTGTTCCCGGTGCCCTGCTGTTCCCGGTGCGCTGCTGTTCCCGGTGCGCTGCTTTTCCCGGTGCGCTACTGGAGGGTATCTCTCCAGGAACAGGGTTGGAGTTAACCTACAGGAGGGTCTCTCTCCAGGAGCAGGGTTGGAGAACCCTGCTCTACATACTACAGGCTACTACAGAGTAAATTCTCTATTTGATTCTCCTCCACACTATTCTCTACACTATCCTTTACTCTACTCTGCACTACTCTACTCTACGTCTACTCTAATCAGAAACTCTTGTCACCCAGATAAAGACCAACCACTCCTTTATGTACATGATTTTATCAGCTTGGACACTGATTGCATTATCATTGGACCGGAGGGGGAAGCGCATCTCCTTGTGGCGGCTCCGACAGACATCTGTATTCACTCAGCATATTTTAATTACTGCCCCCTGTTTAGATTTACTCCACTGGTTTTGATAGCCGTGGCACTATTCTAACAGCATTTCCCCATCCGACTGCCCACACACCCACCAAATCAAACCAACACTTAATTTCCAACTAAATATTCACGCAAAGAGTGAGTTGTTTTATTACTGTGTACACGGCAGACTGGAGGGTGATGCAATTATCGTGTACTTCCTATAACAAACAAGATGAAGATACAGACGTGTCAAGACTGAATTGAGGTCCAAGAAATGGAGCTTCAAGTTGTTTTATGGACAGGAGGGTGATGCAATTAGGCAATCTGTATTTCACGGTCTTTAACAAACAAACCAGAGATAGATGCACCAAGACTATATTGAGACGTGACAAATGAAGTCTGGAAAGACTCGACTAGACATTGACTTCACACTTTAGTTGACATTCTGGAGTATTTTCTCTGACGCCACTCAAATGCGATATTTCCCTCTTTGTGATGTTTTTTTTTAGAGTAACATGGCAAGCGTAGTGTTAGCTTGACACGGCAGACGAGGCTTTGGCTTCAATGAAAACGCATTAGCGAGTTTTAACTTTCCACTCTCCCGGATGGAGGCTATTTTACTTCTCCTCAATTGTCAACTGTGCTCATCTGACTGCCTTCAACACTTTTACAGCCGTGGTATAAAGTTAACGGGATTTTCTTTTTAATGGAAAAGGGCAGACGTTGAAGAG
Source organism: Oncorhynchus keta (assembly GCF_023373465.1). Lineage (NCBI taxonomy): Eukaryota > Metazoa > Chordata > Actinopteri > Salmoniformes > Salmonidae > Oncorhynchus > Oncorhynchus keta. The sequence goes on along the minus strand of NC_068449.1, from coordinate 53,114,094 downwards.
AACTTTGAAAAGCTTGAAGGCACGTCGTCTCGTTTCATATCTTGTATTCGGTAGCTATGGCGAAGACGCAAAGGCAGGGACACTTCATTTCATTGCCATGTCAAACTTATAAGGAGTTTATCCATTCACGTTTCAAAGGCTGTCTATCCATATCTGGCCTCTGAAAGCGGAGGGACATTTCATTGCCATGTCACATTTATCTAACGTATAAAGAGTCCCATTCCATTCAGGTTTGGATAGACGCCAGATTCATGTAAAGTTATACAGTCTTTTCAATTTCACTCAATGACGAGCAAGTTGATGTTAGGTACCAGTAAACAAATAACAGCTGAATCTCTCTCTCGCTCGCTCTCTATACTGTATACAGTTTTAATAGAACTATATTTCAATACAAACATTCTCTAAACGTCTTTACGCGTCATAGCGCCTGCATCAGTGTCTAAAACTGCCATCAAGCAGCACCAAAACCAGTCTACACAGGTCTAAAACATAGACTAACCTCAACCCAGGCCTGACCATATCGTCAGAGGAACAAGGAAGTAGGCTACATTTCCCCCTTCCCCTCTATGGATTCTCCCTCAGAGTTAATGAGACCGACCATTACAAAGGAATCGTATTGCAGCAAGGCCCGAGAGGAGGGAGAATATAAAGTCAACACACTGAAGAGCATGGAGGAATTAATAACAAATCACGATGATGGGATATGGGACATGGTGTGTGTTGCTGTGTCTCTGTGTGTGTTCCTGTGTGTGTGTGTGTGTGTGTGTGTGTGTGATGGATTTTTTTTTTAAAGAGGTGAAAACTTCAGTTTCTCTCAGTTTGGGGAGGGTAAATACAACACAGTAGAAATGTAATTGTGCCATCCATCAAAAGCTATCTTTCTCAGTTTCCGTCCGGGCTACGGTGTGAAGTGAAATGAAATGCAGCATAAGTGACGATTATTTACAGGCAGAGACGGAGGGGAGAGAAACCGGACAACAGAGAGTGTGGCTCTTCCATGTACTTCCCTACAATCACGTAACATAGTTTTCTCCCCTGGAAACAATACCATAGTCAGGGGTTGTTTCAAATACAGTACAGTAATCACACTCCGTTCCAATTCCAGGCGAGCCAAAGGGGGGTTGTTGCACCAGATAACTTACATGTTTACATTCCCTCTTTGCAACTCGTCCCTTCTAGCTTCTAGCTGGAGATGCAGTTTTAAACAGGACTTATTTCCCCCCCGTCAGCATTAGGCAGAATGTTCTTGGATGGTGGCCACCCCCACCACCCGGTATTTCCTCATCTCCTCAGGCATAAGAAACCGATAGGTAGAAACCATCACCTCCACATATGCAGTGGATCTTTGGCCACCGATAGAGAGAGAGAGAGGGAGTGGAGACACATTCACTTGTCAACATGTCACTCATTAAGCAACTAGCTCTGATAAAGGACCCTTTAGATTTCTACCATTCAACCCGACAGTGACACTGACACAATGAGGAGGACTGCTGGCGAGGGAACAGGAGGAGGAGGCCACCTTTACTGCTTCCTTTCAGCCTTGAGATGACAGTCAGTCCCCCTTATCTGTCACAACAGCCTTTTGGTCTGCCGCCCTATCACGACATAGCTCTTTCCTTGGTATGTCCCTTTGATTGGCTGTATTGACCTGGTCTCTTTGATTGTGGGGCTGAATGTCTAGGTGTTATCTCTGACAGGCCAGTGGCGGTGCAAGTGGGGAGGGCTTGCTGTCTACCGGCTGCTGTCAACCGTCTGCCGTTAACACAGTCTGACCTCTGGAGAGATTTGAAGAGCACCCGCTGTTAAGATCCACTTTGAATATGATTCAGAGAGAGAGGGAGACAGAAGGAGAGGGGGGAGATGTATAGAAGAGGAAAGAAAGACAGTAGAGAGAGAGAGAGAACTTTTGAGTGTAATATTTACTGTAAAAAAAAAAAAAAAACATGTTTATTATCTACTTCACTTTGGCAATGTAAACATGTTTCCCATGCCTATAAATCCCCTTAAATTGAATTGAAAGAAAGAGAGTAGAGAGAGAGCGAGAGAGTAAAACAGCCCTCTAATTAGTGGTCTCTTATATTGACGTGAGGCCATGACAACTGCAGCCCGGGATGATAACATACTTTAACCTCCCACCGTACTTTATTCAACGAGTAATCTCACCCAACCCTAAACCTGGGTTTATCCACCCTCCATTAGCATTTACTGAAGGCTTTGTCATTGAATACTAGTATGACAAGGTCAGGGTTGGAGAGTAACAGATTACATGTAACTGATTACAAAACAACTGTAACTGTAATCGGTTACTTTACCAGAAAATAATGCAATAACTGATACTTCTGGAAAAACTAGATGATTACTTCTAGGATTACTTTTAAATTCAGAAAGAATGTTGGAGAAAACAATTATCGGACACCTTTCTGTTTTTTAAATGACATTCAAATCAGATTTTTTTTTAAAAGCACAAGTTTAAGTTTATTACGCCTGAACGAGTCTGACCACAAGTCAGAGACCACCATGATGACACACCAAACGTGTTCGATGGATCACAGGAAAGAGCAGGACCAGGCAGTTACGGTCCAAGCTAGTTGCGGTCCAAGCTAGTTACGGTCCAAGCTAGTTACGGTCCAAGCCAGTTACGGTCCAAGCTAGTTACGGTCCAAGCTAGTTACGGTCCAAGCTAGTTACGGTCCAAGCCAGTTACGGTCCAAGCCAGTTACGGTCCAAGCTAGTTACGGTCCAAGCTAGTTACGGTCCAAGCTAGTTACGGTCCAAGCCAGTTACGGTCCAAGCTAGTTACGGTCCAAGCTAGTTATGGTCCAAGCTAGTTACGGTCCAAGCCAGTTACGGTCCAAGCCAGTTACGGTCCAAGCTAGTTACGGTCCAAGCTAGTTACGGTCCAAGCTAGTTACGGTCCAAGCTAGTTACAGTCCAAGCTAGTTACGGTCCAAAGCTCTGTCTTTCCAATGGTGCAACTGCTTGAATAAACGCTTCGTGGTAAGAACGACAACATACAGATCCAACTTACTACAGATATCTACATCGTGCATTAGTATGAATCACACTGCTGCTCTCTCAATAGATATGTTGTGCCTTGTGGATTGTGGTTGTTGTGGGTGGCTGTTCACAACTGTACTGTACAGTATTATGGCATATATTATATTATTATATTATTATATTATTATATTATATTATATTATTATGTGTATATGTGTACTTTAACCCAATAATGTTTGAATTGAAGGAGCTTGTGATGCTCAGCATGCATTGTTTTTGTGAGCCGGGGGACAGCCAGTGATAAATTGTGCTCTTGCAACAGCTGCATCGTGCGGATCCCAGCCTATGGACTAAAAGTTTGAGGGAGTTCCTCCCTTCTAAACTATGCCGTGGCATTGTGCGCCATACTGTCAACAACCAGCTGAATTTAAGAAGACCACGAGCGGGGCTTTTATTGCTCAATATAATTTGTTCTGATAAAAATAGAAATGTCCATAGGCCTAATGGACACGTGCTCAAACTCGCACACTTTCGATAGACTTCAGATGATCAAGATATCAATGTGTCACCAAAACAACGATATGTTTATAGCAAATGCAGCATAAGGCATTCTTGTCATGTCATTCCATGAGAGCGACATCTACTTTTCAACTCGAAGCAGTGAGCCCAATCAGTCCTCCATGACAACTAAATCACAAACTGAGTAAGCTAGTAAGCCCTTCGTTTTTGGGTTATGCTCAGGTAAAACAATCTAGCTGATCTATATTTCCAAGTCCTATTCTTGAAGATCAAAGGGTATTAAATTAATTGGAATGACTGGAAATCTGCCAGACTTTTTAATGTAAAGATACAGTCTAATCCTATTATTATCTGTAGTGGAAAGTAATTGGTTAGAAGAAGCCTACATAACAAAGTAAAATGCAACATCCATTTATGGCCAGTTATGTAAACCAACAGTGATTGATCCTGCAATAAATGTGGTTAAATTGGTAATATTCATTTTTGTATTCTTCTAATGCCTGTTAAGGGAAGTTAATCTAAAAGTAATGGAACAGTCCGAGTACGATACTGAGTTTGGGTAATCCCAAAATTACATTACTGATTAGAATTTTGGACAGGTAACTAGTCCACTGTGGCTCAGTTGGTAGAGCATGGCACTTGCAACACCAGGGTTGTGGGTTCGATTCCTATGGGGGACCAGGACAAGTTCAAATGTGTCCAGTGGATAAGAGCGTCTGTTAAAAAAACTAAAATGTAAATTACGTTTAGAAAGTACCGAACCCTGGACTAGGTATATAGAAAAATATAGATTATCATCTGGAAGCCACACCTGGGATTAAAATCCATACTTTCCTTCTGACACAGACTCTACAGGGACGGTTGAGCTAATGCGATTAGACATATCTGATATGGGCAGAAAGCTTAAATTCTTGTTAATCTAACTGCACTGTCCAATTTAGAGTAGCTATTACAGTGAAAGAATACCATGTTATTGTTTGAGAGTGCACAGTTATGAACTTGAAAAGTTATTAATAAACAAATTAGGAATTTTGAACAGAAATGCAATGATTCATTGGATCCGTCTAAAACTTTGCACATACACTGCTGCCATCTAGTGGCCAAAATCTAAATTGCGACTGGGCTGGAATAATACATGATGGCCGTTCTCTTACATTTCAAAGATGATGGTACAAATAAAAATACAAACATTTTTTTTTCTTTGTATCATCTTTTACCAGATATAATGTGTTATATTCTCCTAAATTAATTTCACATTTCCACAAACTTCAAAGTGTTTCCTTTCAAATGGTATCAAGAATATGCATATCCTTGCTTCCGGTCCTGAGCTACAGGCAGCTAGATTCGGGTATATCATTTTAAGCAAAAATTGAAAAAAGGGGTGGATCCTTAATTAAGGAGGTTTTTAAGAAGCTGGTTCGCTCCAGATTTGACACACACCCAGGTGAAAAGCCCTGAGTCGTTGTCGTGCCCAAAAAAGTGCCGTGTCACCCCATTTACACACAATGATTATTGACAGGGAGGATTAAACTAGGGGAGGACTGTCAGTGCATCAGCAGTAGCTACATAATTGGAGCAATGATTCCCTTGGGTCACAAGGAGAGATGACTGTAGAAATAGAGCGCCTAGGGAATTGCTATAACTACTATCTAAAAGTCTGTTAAAAGAGGAGAGACTATGACCGGTACATTGGAAGGACAGGCACTGTAATGACTGGTATATTGCGCGGTGCTTAAGCATACGTACCATTGAGCCATGTCTTGCACTCTGACGCTTGTCCAGTGAAGGAACGTGATGCTAATGTCAACAGCACTTGATGTGAATTACAGCTAGACACGATGTAGGGCTTTTTTCCTGCACCATCTCCTCCACACTATAAAGCGAAGGGAGGAGAGGAGTGTGAAAGCACGCCTTGCCCCTGTGTCTCTGCTGCTTTGCCAGGGAGTTGGAGGTGGAACATATTGATCAGTACCCCTCCCTGCTACTTTGTACTCATCCTGGATCTAATAAGTATTTCTCTACACCTTCGAGGGTGTCACTTGAATGATAGTATAAAGGCTGGTGCGTGTGCGTGCCTGTCAGTGTTTGCGGGGCGACCATCTTTAAACGTTGATTGAATGAAGTAATGAAGTAAAAAGCTCTGTATTTGAACACGTTATGGCGTCTTCATGGAAAGGACTGGACCCGACCCATTTCTATACTTTGCCGAGAGGAGCTTCTCTATTGTTCGTCACGGTATTGTGCATCACACATCACAGAACCCAATCAAATCCCCTCTTCATGATCTGAAGATCACTATGACGCGCACACACAATGAAAACCGCATTACATGTTTGTAACATCACAGAGGCCAGACGTAGAGATAAATGAGCCTATGATTACACACACAAGGGCTCTACTACAATCTACAGGCTGCCGTCCTATCTTCGTAGACCATAGAGGATGCTGGGTAATCGCTTTGATTCCGACAAGAAGCTCCTGCTCTCGATATTAGTTTGGTGTTCCGTGTCTCCGAGCTTCTTCAACAAGGTAAGTGAGCACTAGAATACGAGACAGACAACTCACAACAATGCATACAAACAATATTGTGTTTGTTCCCATCTGCTTTCATTCGTCTCTCTCGGCCTCTATCTCAGCCTGTCGTTATCTCTTCTCCCCCTCTACTTTGATAAGTGCCCTCTGATGCGCTGCACTTTGTGAAATAATTGGCCACAGATCTGTTCACGAACCCTCGTCTCTCGGTCGCTCTCCCTCTTCCCCTCCAATTTGAGTCTTTGCGGGTTGTAGGCTTTTGGTTTGTTATTCTGGATCCGTCTTCTGAGTTCCCTGTGAATCTTCTCTATCAATTACTGAAGGTTATCTAATAGTCTAATTAGGTTTTGTTTGTGCAACCCATGTAATTTGAGTATGAGGAAAAATGAAAAATGTACTCTGGTGAAATAATATCTATTATGCAAGAACCACTATTTCATAAAGGTTATGAATCATGCAATCATGAGGTCACTGGCTCAAATTATGTCTACATTTCCAAACCTAAAATCATTTTATCCAGCAATACGTTGTGTTGGATGGAGTGGAATCATCCGAATACACTTCTTGGGGGGGTTTAATTGAACAAGTGGGGACATGATCGGAATGTACAATCTAATGCCCATGGGATTCAGCTATACACAGGGGAAATATGGGTAATTCTGGGTAACCTATCACCCTTGACAACAAGGCCTGGGGGCAGATCACTCAGTCAGAGAGAACAGGCCTCACCACGCCCCACCCCCCCGCTCCTCTCTCCATCTCCACTCTACCTCTTACTCTTCCATCTGCTCTGTCCGTCCTCTCATGTATTCACGGCAGCATTGCAGCTGCACCGGAGCTCATCTCGGAACGCACATCTCAGACAACTTGGAAGCCGGAGGCAAAGGGAAATCATCCCAGTATGAAATGTAACACTCTGCTCCTCCTGGAATATTAAGAGATTAATCTAGAAAATCTGCTTCATTCGTTTTCCTGTCTCGTCCTCCTCTCGTTTCCCCTTCAATGGCCAACCTAACCCCTTGCAGTGGACATAAAGATAGCACACATCAGGCCAATTTAAGGCGGCAGAGATTTTATTTGATGTTTACCTAGCGGTCTGTCAAATAACTGCCTTTTTCGCGACCGACGCTAGAAGCTGTGACGTGCTCGCCTTTGGAATGAATTGCGAGCTGCATATGACTTGTAAAATGCTGGTTGCTCATCTGTAAACGCAACCTCACAAATCTCACAAATGCACCCACACACACACTCTTCCACGTTTCCAAATCGCTCTCTTTCTTTTCTATCACCAAAAATGTGACATTAAATTACTGGAGCTTTGGCTGATTGGCTCCCATTTGCACCAGGGGGGCTGATGCGGGGTGTCAACTCGTGTTTGGGGTCACGGCCGTACCACCTACACACTGGCTAATGAGACCAAGACAAGCAGCTAGCGCTGTACAAACTGAGCCCAGCCCAGCAGAGCAACACGTCTAGTATGTTACAGCACTACAGGGGAACTGGATCGCTGGAGCCAGGGGGAAGAGAAAGATCTGGAACCTCTGTACTGTAGCTACTGCTGCTGTGAAAACCATGAATAAAGAGGAAAGACGAGAAAGACAACTCAAAAAAGGGTTGAAAAATACAAGTCAAAAAGGGGGGAGAAAAGAAGTCAGCGTTTTAGAAATGTTTATATTGACTCTCCCTTCAGATTCGTACATAGAGAGAGCAGTACTCAGTCAACCCACTGGGCATAGACGTCAGTTCAACGTTCAACGTTGGTTCAGTGTAATTAGATTGAAATGATGTGGAAACAATAGTGTGTGCCCAGTGGGAAAGTCCTTAATTGTACTCTGTAGGGCAACTAGAGGAGGAGACTAGAGGAGGTGAGTAGAGGAGGAGAATAGTGGAGAAGACTAGAAGAGGAGACTAGAGAACTAGTTGAGGAGACTAGAGGTGGAGACAACTAGAGGAGACTAGAGGAGGAGACTAGAGGAGGAGATTAGAAGAGGAGACAACAAGAGGAAGAGACTAGAGGAGTAGACTAGAGGAAACTAGGAGGAGGAGACAACTAGAGGAGGAGACTAGAGACTAGAGGAAACTAGTGGAGGAGACTAGAAGAGACAACTAGAGGAGACTAGAGGAGGAGACTAGAGGAAACTAGTGGAGGAGACTAGAAGAGGAGACTAGAGACTAGAGGAAACTAGTGGGGGAGACTAGAGGAAACTAGTGGAGGAGACTAGAGGAAACTAGTGGAGGAGACTAGAGGTATGAGGGAATGATCTGAAAGGCACAGGAGGGCCTGTCCTGAAGCAGAAAATACAGCCTGGGCACACATACAAGCATACACACACCATTGAAGGATCCTCAGAGGTGGAAGGGGAGGACCATCCTCCTCAGTGAATTTCATAAAAATAAAAATTGTAAACCATTTTTTAATAAGTTTTTAGATAAAATTATACTAAACATAATCACGTCACCAAGTAATTGATTAAAACACACTATTTTGCAATGGTCTACAGTAGCCTCAACAGCAGCAGCCTCAACAGCACTCCATGGTGTAGCCAGATGCCAGCTAGCTTCCGTCCTCCTCTGGGTACATTGAGTTCAATAGAAAACCTAGGTAGCTCATGATTCTCACCCCCTTCCAGAGACATACACAGTAATTATGACAACTTCCGGAAGACATTCCTCTAAACTATCAGAGCTATTGCAGCATGAACTGACATGTTGTCCACCCAATCAAAGGATCAGATAATTAATCTAGTACTGAAAGCATAAGCTACAGCTAGCTAGCACTGCAGTGCATAAAATGTGGTGAGTAGTTGACTCAAATAGAGAGAAAGCCAATAGTTGAACACATTTTTGTTATAAATTAATTTCTTCCAAACTGTAGGAGAAGCAACACACACACACACACACACACACACACACACACACACACACACACACACACACACACACACACACACACACACACACACACACACACACACACACACACACACACACACACACACACACACACACACACACACAAGGGAGAATATTTTTTTCCCACTTACTTAGCTAACGAATGCAGCTAGCTTGTTTAGCTGACTCAAATACTCTGTTGAAACAGAGGGCTGCTATGTTAGCTAGCTGGCTATGACTATGACTATCCAACAACACTGGAACTCTTCCAAGTCAAGTTAAGCTTTTGTATTGCCATCGTTGCCCGCCGGTGTAAGTGCTAAACTGCTTACTGACTGTACATTGTAACGTTACTGCATGTAGCGGGTTTACTAAAGATAATATGGTGACAACGATGTAGGCTGTGCAGAGGTTATGACATGGTTCAACTTGGAAAGTTTTTTTTGCCTGGTCACATACAGCTGATGTGTTGTGGCTTAAAGTCCACAAGTGAAGGGAAAGCTGAGAGGAGGATAGCGCATAGATATGAGAAGGAATACAACGTGGCTGTTATGAAAGTGAACTGTATTTACGCTGAACAGGGGTGTGTGTATTCATTCCACCAATTCTGTTGAAAAATATTTCTGAAACAGAAGCAAACGCAACAAAACAGGGATAAACATACCTGAATATGTCCAATAGAAACCCTAATTTGCAACTGTTGGACCAACGATTACACCCTATATCAGCTAGATGAAGGAAAGAGTGCGCAAGGCGGTATTGAATGTGTCACTGTCTGTCCATGTGTCACTGTCTGTCACCTCTTGTCACCTTTTCTCTGGACCTGTGTGCAACTACATTGTAAACTTTCCTTCATAGGCTATGTTGTAGCAACCTCATGATGGGTATAGGGAAAATTCCAGTATCATGTTAGCCTAAACCTATCGCTGTTACACTGAACTGGTCAAATTGAATCTGAATGACAGTAACCCAATATGCTGTAAAATAAATAAAGTCATGCTCATGAGAAGAAAAAAAATCTTAAACGCCCCCATAACAACCGCCACTGACACGCGCACGCACGCGCACGATGTCTCTCTGGCTGTTTTGAGTGAATGGAAGTGTTGTGAGTGAGAACCCTGACAGGATGTCAGGCCCTAGTCAGGAGACAGTCTCCACAGCAAGGCAGAATATTCTGTCTGGTTTTATTCTGCAGTAATATTCCCTCTAAACTGCGCGAGTCCGTGGCGTGAATAGACGCAAGAGATTGAACTTCACTGAATTCTCCACATTAGTTTCCATGCGCTATATAGATCAATGTTTTTCTCTGTGATCGAATCAATATTATACCAGCCCCTTTTCGATGCAACAAACCAAAACAAATCTAACTTCGTAAGATTGAGTCTGTGATTTTGTTGTAGCCAGAGCACAGAGCGTAATGGATTATTCTATTAACAGGTAGCCCACAAGCGGTCCTTCAATCACCTGCAGCAAATGCGCATTTCAGATCAGAGCGCAGAGCCGCACATGTGCACATTTGTTGATCTTTTTGACTAGTTATAGCGAGTTATTAGCCAAGTTATAGGTAAGTATTGGTCAGCAATGGGGAGTTACTGCTTCCTACAAGAACACAAATCGTGTAGGCTACATTTCAAGATGTCTTTGAAAACCTAGTCAGGTAAAAATCTTGTTTATGCCTTAATTAAATGGGGCAGTGTTGTATTTTTTACACAGGCTTGAATATGGAAATAAGCCAATAGGCAGAGGGTAGTCTACATGCTCTAATTCTCTGTATGGTATTATATTTTCTAATGTGGTTTCTTGTATCATACAAAAAGTATGAATTGATTCCCTGCATAGTGTAAAAATATTTTTTAAAGTCTGATGCAATGTAGGCCTGCATTGAACACAACCTATAGGCTACTGTAGGCTATATCATAGAAGAGGGAACATTGTTCTACTGTATTCTGATTATTATGGATGTTTTAAGAAATGGAATAAAGGATGATGCTTGTAAGGATGGTTGGCTTTTACGATCAGGTTTGAAAGGAGAGGTCATAATGGACATCCAAGGACAGTAGCTGTACCAAAAAGACCAAGATGATGTCTCCATAAGGTTCATGACTCCTCCCATTTGTGAGCGGTAAACAATTGAATTCACTTTATTTTCATCCCTCAACAAAGACAGACCAAAGAACCAGAACATTCTATAAAACCCATAGGCTCCAAAGCTGCCTGGACAATGAACTCCCGCCAACCATTCCCAGATATAGCTGTGACACAGCTTATTCCTTTACCAAGCATCTATAACATATCTTTATATCAAGGCGTTAGCTTGTGTGGCCACGAACGATTCAACATTCGTTTTTAACAGAACTCTACCACTTGGGATACGCGACTGACTGCTTGACATGACCAGTGTCTAACCGAGTCTTACACGGTGAAGGTATTGTAGAGTTTAAACAGTGTTGGGGCTCACATAGGTGTAGTCTTCCATCAATATTACATGAAGACCTCAGAAGGAACTAGCTTGCATCGTTTAGATCCCAGGCTTCAGGGGTTGTTAGCAAGTTGCTAACTTGCTATATTTTTTACAGAACAGTTGGATTCTAACTACTCTACAGTACCTGAGGCTCAGGAAGAGTGAAACAAACCTATTTTTCTAACCTGAGTGAAGTCCAGTTCGAGTTCTATTTTTCAACTAACAGTTTATATACTTTTTCTTCTCACGTGTAGGTGTGAAATACATGTTGTGATATCGGCAGTATGACAACATAAAATCCCTACAATGGATATGATATAGCCACAAGTTAGAAGCATAGAGGGACTGAATGTATTCCATGTGTACTGTAGGTGTATGAAGCTGTGAGATACACGTTTACACAAGCTAGTTGACCATGTGGCATCTGTAACCCACTTTATAAACTGGTTGGTTCAAGCCCCGAATGCTGATTGGCTTGAAAGCCGTGGCATATCAGAACGTACACGTATGACAAAACATTTATTGGTACTGTTGTAGTTACATTGCTAAGCAGTTCACAATAGCAATAAGGTACCTCGGGGGTTGGTGGTACATTGCCAATATGCTAAGGGCTGTATCTTGTAACTCTGCGTTCCGTCGTGCTTAAGAATAGCCCGTAGCTGTGGTAAATTGGCCATATACAACAGCCCCTCGGGCCTTATTGCTTAAATAGAACCCATACAATAGCTATGATGTCGCTGTTCCATATCTTTCTGTTCCCTCTGATTCCAGTGCTCCAGGTAGTGCCGTCACAGTGCTGTAGTGGTAGCTAGTGTATAGAATCCATACAACAGCTATGACATCATCGTGGAGTAAGTAACCCATAGCCTTAAAACTTCTTAGGGCTGAGATCCCATTAATGGGATCGATATGACAATAGCCAGCGAAAGTGCAGGGCACCAAATTCAAACAACAGAAATCTCATAATTAAAATTCCTCAAACATACAAGTATCTTATACCATTTTAAAGGTAACCTTGTTGTTAATCCCACCACAGTGTCCGATTTCAAATAGGCTTTACAGCGAAAGCACCACAAACGATTATGTTAGGACAGAGCCAAGTCGCAGAAAAACACAGCCATTTTTCCAGCCAAAGAGGAGTCACAAAAATCAGAAATAGAGATAGAATTAATCACTAACCTTTGATGATCTTCATCAGATTACACTCATGTTACACAATACATGTATGTTTTGTTTGATAATGTTTATATTTATATTTAAAAAATCTCAGTATACATTGGTGTGTTATGTTCAGTAGTTCCAAAAACATCTGTTGATTTTGCAGAGAGCCACAACAATTTACAGAAATACTTATTATAAATGTTGATGAAAATACAAGTGTTATACATGGAACTTTAGATAAACTTCTCCTTAATGCAACCGCTGTGTTAGATTTTAAAAAATCTTTACGGAAAAAGCAAACCATGCAATAATCTGAGTACGGTGCTCAGAGACCCAACAAGCCAAAAAGATATCCGCCATATTGTGCTGTCAACAGAAGTCAGAAATAACATTATAAATATTCACTTACCTTTGATGATCAGAATGCACTCCCAGGAATCCCAGTTCCACAGTAAATGTTTGTTTTGTTCGATAATGTCCATCATTTATGTCCAAATAGCTACTTTTGTTAGCGCGTTTTGTAAACAAATCCAAAGTCACGAAGCGCATTCACTAGGAGCGAAATGTCAAAAAGTTCTGTCCATAGAAACATGTCAAATGATGTATAGAATCAATCTTTAGGATGTTTTTAACATAAATCCTCAATAATGTTCCAACCGGAGAATTCCTTTGTACGTGAGCTACCTCTCACATGAACGAGCGTCACGAGCTTGTGGCACTCTGCCAGAACACGTACTTAAAGAGCCCTTATGAGCCCCTACTTTACAGTAGAAGCCTCAAACAAGTTTCTAAAGACGGTTGACATCTAGTGGAAGCCTTAGGAAGTGCAACATGACCAATATCCCACTGTCTTCAATAGGGAATTAGTTGAAAATCAACCAACCTCAGATTTCCCACTTCCTGGTTGGATTTTTTTCTCAGGTTTTTTCCTGCCATATGAGTTCTGTTATACTCACAGATATCATTCAAACAGTTTTAGAAACTTCAGAATGTTTCCTATCCAATACTAATAATAATATGCATATATTAGCAACTGGGACTGAGTAGCAGGCAGTTTACTCTGGGCACCTTATTCATCCAAGCTACTCAATACTGCCCCCAGCCATAAGAAGTTAGCAAATTAATCTTTCATAGCCAGTATCCAAGGCAAGCCTAAAGTGTTTCATATTGGAGAACCCATTAGATGATTTGAAGGTGGTTTAAAAGGGTTCCAAACCAGAAGACCCAGACCGACCAACATTCAGAATTCCATGTCTAGAGCTATCCCCATTCTCATTGATCTCTGGGTATGTATTCCCATGCGAAGATCACCAAAAGGCCTCGCTCTTGCTTTCAGATCTCCTTTGACCCAGTTCATGCCACATAGACAGAACTCAATGTGAAGGCCTGTGACTTCACTTCAAATGCGTAACAACATGATAGATCACCCGTACTTAAGGCCTCCCAACTTCTGTTCTCTACCGCCCTGCAAGTGTTTGCAGCGCAGCCAGATTAACAAAACCACACACAAAAGAAAGACCTTCGGCACGCACAGCAAAGAAAACAACAATTTGAGGCATTGCCCATTCTCCCCACACACACTCCTTCCCCAGCACACTCTCCCCGTACACCCCCTCCCCCCTCAGCCCCTTCACACACTTAGCGGTTTACTTACATTGTCGCGGGCCTTGTCTCTCACATCGTAGACGGTGAGCTTGACTAGCGTCTCTGGGCTGGCAGGGTACTCCGGAGGGAAGGTCACCCCTGTCAGGAACAACGGGTCTCTGCTACCCTGAGAGAGGATGAGAAGGAACATGAGAGTGAGAGAGAAATAATATTACATTTTAAATGTCTTTATTCTTTTGGAACGTTTGTAAGTGTAATGTTCACTGCTCATTTTTTATTGTTTATTTCACTTTTGTTTATGCTCTATTTCCCTTGCTTTGGCAATGTAAACATATGTTTCCCATGCCAATAAAGTACATGAATTGAAATTGAGAAGGAGAGTGTGTGGGTGGAGGGGAGAAGTGGAGAGAGAGAGAAAGGGATGAGTGAGCCAACAGCTGTGCTCAGTCTGCTTCCCTACTGCTCCTGGGTGTTAGCGCAATAAATGGAAGTCTATGGGTAGACTTCTCATAGACTAACAGTCTTTGCGCTACGGCTAGTTAGCATTGGTTTGCTAAACATCCTGTAATTTCCTTCATACTGGACACAAAGACATACAAATGGTATCCACAAGTTCATCTGACTCTGGGGAAGTAGACAAAATCCCGAAGTATCCCTTTAACTTAATCATTCAGAATGAATGCCTAAACTTAACCATGAAGTTGTTTTTTGTTTAAAGCCAATCCTTAACTTAACGATTCTGGAGTGAATGCCAAAGAAATGTGGCATTTTAAGGGCTTGGACATCTGATTCTGCAATGAGACTGTGAAAGCTTGTTGCCATAGAGGGCTGGTACTGTACACAGACACATGGATGCATGACCTCCGCTAGCCTAAACACACAAACACACCCAGGTTCCCACAAGACACCAAGCACCATAGCCCCCCCTATAGGGCCCCAGGCCCGGCCAGGAGAGAGGCCTATGGAGCCTACTGTGACCTGGTATAATGTGTACCCTGACTGGGTCTGTATACACCCTGGTGTAGTGAAGCTTTGCGTGTTCAAAGCAAACTGGTGTTTACATCAGGGGCTCCCCTTTTCCTGTTGCCCTGCCCTGATGGGTGGCTCTGGAACGCAGGCCCCCGGGACAGGCTGGACACACAGTCAGTACCCACACACATTGACTCACGCGGACGGACACACACACACACACACACACACACACACACACACACACACACACACACACACACACACACACACACACACACACACACACACACACACACACACACACACACACACACACACACACACACACACACACACACACACACACACACACACACACAGAAAGCACACACTCAGAAAGCACACACTCAGCCCTGGTGCATCCCGTAAACAGCCTAACGATAATCTGTCGACATGAAAAACGTCTCCAGTGTCTCCAGTACTGCATTCCGCCGTAGCAACGGTCGTCGGCTAGGAAAACCCAAATCGCTCAGATTAGTCACCTCAACAAAGGATCGATAGAAGCCTCCAGTCTGTTTACATGTCCCTTTATTGA
Organism: Oncorhynchus keta; assembly: GCF_023373465.1. NCBI lineage: Eukaryota > Metazoa > Chordata > Actinopteri > Salmoniformes > Salmonidae > Oncorhynchus > Oncorhynchus keta. The sequence continues at coordinate 53,098,381 of NC_068449.1, read as the reverse complement.
CTAGGAGGACATTCTTATCCAAGTTGACTAACAACTAACACATCTTAGCCTAACACAGTAAGCCCATTGATACAGTAGGGGAGTACTGGAGGGATATAGACTGTGGAAGGACCTGTGGTTACAGATCGGCAGCCAAGACACGAGGCTACCCCAGGACATCCACGTGTTACACACCTCTGCAAACACACACACACACCTCACTCCTCATGAGCCAACCTCTGCACAAACCCCTCTCTTCCCTTCTCCTCCCTAGTCTACTAGATGTTTTCATCCCCTGTATTAACACCAAGCAGTGGGAAAGAGAAAACAACACTAATCCATTGGAGAGTGCTCTACTCCCATGCTCTCAGTATACAGTGTTGCTCAGTACTGCCACCCAGATACCATGCTACCATGCTCTCAGTATACAGTGTTGCTCAGTACTGCCACCCAGATACCATGCTACCATGCTCTCAGTATACAGTGTTGCTCAGTACTGCCACCCAGATACCATGCTACCATGCTCTCAGTATACAGTGTTGCTCAGTACTGCCACCCAGATACCATGCTACCATGCTCTCAGTATACAGTGTTGCTCAGTACTGCCACCCAGATACCATGCTCTCAGTATACAGTGTTGCTCAGTACTGCCACCCAGATACCATGCTACCATGCTCTCAGTATACAGTGTTGCTCAGTACTGCCACCCAGATACCATGCTATCAGTATACAGTGTTGCTCAGTACTGCCACCCAGATACCATGCTACCATGCTCTCAGTATACAGTGTTGCTCAGTACTGCCACCCAGATACCATGCTACCATGCTCTCAGTATACAGTGTTGCTCAGTACTGCCACCCAGATACCATGCTACCATGCTTTGAGGGGCATATGGGCATTCTGTAGCAGCACATTCACACACAATCTGGTACAGCCGGCAAAACAAGGGGAAATCAAAGACTCGCTGAGTGCTCACATGCGCACACACACACACACACACACACACCTCAAATTCCCTCGACAAGACATTCTGAACTGAATAGCCTTCTTTCATACTTACCAGCATGTTTGGCAACTCCATCTACAGCCAAATTCACACAGCGGTACAAACAGGTAGAGTGGAGGAGCAGCAGTAGTACTTCAGAGAGAAGTAGATAGACAATCAGTCAATGGGCCAGCCAGTCAGGCACTGTGTCTACAGCAGTAGGGGAGACAGCTGCGTATATAGACAGCTACGCCCCTCTCGGTGCCTTTGGGTTACAGACCTCCAAGGAATGGGCGAGGCATTACACTATTAGAGTGTGTGTGTGTGGAGGGTGTGTGTGTGTGTGTGTGGAGGGGGAGTATCGTCCCATGGCAGGAGACTCTCTCAGACAGTTGGCTCTCACCCATTCCCTTGACCCTCATCATATTTACACACACACACACACACACACACACACCACACACACACACACACACACACACACACACACACACACACACACCTCGCTTCACTAGCATGACATGAAAGGCTTGTTTTATCCTTCTGGGCACTTGGCCCCACAGCGTGCCATCAAATACCTTTTTTGAGAAGGCCACTCCTGGGCCCTTGGCGGTAATGGCCTTCAGAATAAGATTTTCCCATAGACAAACAGATTACCGTGGGGCCTAAATGTCACCCTCTCTGTCATGTCGGTCTCCTCTCTCAGAGGTACAGTATATAGCTCACACCACTCTGGGTGCTTAGAGACGCTAAGAGGGGATCTCCAATAGCATTTTAGTAGTGTTTACACTTGAGCCCAACATGTCTGATAAAACTGATTGATAGAACTGTTTGATAGGACAGATTGCTTTGAAGTCTGTTGATATCTACTGCTTATATTTATATATTTAACTTTATGCCCAGCGTTTCAAACAAAAATAATTCAAATGAAAAAAAGGGTCTCTGTCCTATAGGCTTCACACTGCCCCAAGATGGCCTGTTTAGGATAAGGAAACACCTGCTCTGTAAGGCTTCAATAACACCCTGAACACATGTGTGGGGGTGAGAGAGGGGGAGGGGGGGGGGGGCAGCAGGTCACCAGTCTCCAGTCTGTCTCCAGGCATAGCGGGAGCTGCCAGTCTGTCTCCAGGCATAGCGGGAGCTGCCAGTCTGTCTCCAGGCATAGCGGGAGCTGCCAGTCTGTCTCCAGGCATAGCGGGAGCTGCCAGTCTGTCTCCAGGCATAGTGGGAGCTGCCAGTCTGTCTCCAGGCATAGCGGGAGCTGCCAGTCTGTCTCCAGGCATAGCGGGAGCTGCCAGTCTGTCTCCAGGCATAGCGGGAGCTGCCAGTCTGTCTCCAGGCATAGTGGGAGCTGCCAGTCTGTCTCTCGGCATAGCGGTAGCTGCCAGTCTGTCTCCAGGCATAGCGGGAGCTGCCAGTCTGTCTCCAGGCATAGCGGGAGCTGCCAGTCTGTCTCCAGGCATAGCGGGAGCTGCCAGTCTGTCTCCAGGCATAGTGGGAGCTGCCAGTCTGTCTCTCGGCATAGCGGTAGCTGCCAGTCTGTCTCCCGGCATAGCGGTAGCTGCCAGTCTGTCTCCCGGCATAGCGGTAGCTGCCAGTCTGGTAAGACCCAGCTGTTGGACACCAGGGCCTCTGGGAACAATACATGGCAGCCGGTCTGTCTCCGACATATTCACACTTCATACACAGACATGAGTGTGAGCATGCACACACACACACACACATATATAGGGCCTTTCCCATTTTAACCGGAGAGGTCAATGAAGGAACAGCTGCAGCACTGAGGAATGATGGGCAGACAGACAGAGCTCAATTAAACAATGTAGTATAGGGACTCCCTATGGCTGGCCACACACACACTCTGTATGGTGTACTGCCTGTTTAGTGTTATTGTTGAGTCTCTTACTGTAAAACCATTCCTGGTGCTATTTGTTCTTGTCTGTTATCCTTTGAAAATTAATTCAGTGGGGCAAAAAAGTATTTAGTCAGCCACCAATTGTGCAAGTTCTCCCACTTAAAAAGATGAGGCCTGTAATTTTCATCATAGGTACACTTCAACTATGACAGACAAAATGAGAAAAAAAATCCAGAAAATCACATTGTAGGATTTTTCATGAATTTATTTGCAAATTATGGTGGAAAATAAGCATTTGGTCAATAACAAAAGTTTATCTCAATATTTTGTTATTTGTTATATACCCTTTGTTGGCAATGACAGAGGTCAAACGTACAAGTTGATCCCCCAAAAAATCCCTATCAGTGTTCAGTGATACGTAATGAATAAGAGAGACTAGTCATTCCAATACATCGACCAGATACAGAAGTTACACTGCGTCTGGTTCAATATGTACAATACCATGCAACTATAAATCCAGAGACACGTCTACAGTATGATCAGAAGCGATCTCCACGGCTACATACATACAGTATCCATACGTACCCTCCTTTTGAGAAGCCGAAAGCAACAGTCCATGTTCTCCTCAGATCCCTCTCCAAAGCAAGAGTGGCATTACAGCTATGGAATCACACTAGTCCTACAGCTGAGCCGTACTGTACTGCTAACTGCTGTACCACATCCTGTGTTTTCCACTTGGACCCAGACCCAGTGAGTGGAGGACGAGGACTCCTTGTAATTTCTATGGCGTTTCTACAGTAAGAGACGAAGGGACTGTCTTGAAAACAGTAAATCTTCCTGTTGCTTAATCAGCTAGATAAGAGAGAGATTAAACCCAGTCTTTGTGTTCTCTCACATGAGCCCTCAGTCTGTGGCGGAGAGGAGGGGGTAAGAAAGGGAAAGACGAGTGACTGATTTGTTGAGGTGTGTGTGTGTGTGTGTGTGTGTGTGTGTGTGTGTGTGTGTGTGTGTGTGTGTGTGTGTGTGTGTGTGTGTGTGTGTGTGTGTGTGTGTGCGCAATGGTGGAAAATGACTCAAGTAAAAGTGAAAGTGACACATTAAAATAGTTTTAAAAGTGTTTGGTTTTAAATATACTTAAGTATCAAAAGTAAATGTAATTGCTAAAATATACTCAAGTATTAATTTTAAATAATTTCGAATTCCTTATATTAAGCAAACCAGACAGCACAATTTGGTTTTTTAATTTACAAATAGCCAGGGGCACACTCCAACACCATTTACATGATTTATTATTTTTTACTTAATTAAGTACTTTACACCAGTGTGTGTGTGTGTGTGTGTGTGTGTGTGTGTGTGTGTGTGTGTGTGTGTGTGTGTGTGTGTGTGTGTGTGTGTGTGTGTGTGTGTGTGTGTGTGTGTGTGTGTGTGTGTGCGTGCGTGCGTGCGTGCGTGCGTGCGTGCGTGCGTGCGTGCGTGCGTGCGTGCGTGCGTGCGTGCGTGTGTTCTAGGTGGGTATTCCAGCCCGGGACAGATGTTGCCGCCCCGAAAACACTTGTGCTCTTGTTGCCATGGTAATGACACTCCAGCTCTGAGGGCAATAAAAGAGGCATGCCAGAGGTCGGAGGGCACTTCCGTGAGACTGTATGGAGCGCAGAGACTCAACACACACACACAAACACAGTGGGCACACGCAAACAGTCTGCTACTGCAGTTGACTGACTGATAGTCAGATTGAGACAGGTAGAGGGCTCTAACCACAAATCAGAGAGAAAGACAGAGAGATAACATGTTTCCCATGCCAATAAAGCCCTTGAATTGAGACAGAGATAGAGAGAATGAGAAAGAGAGGGAGGGGTAGTGAGGGAACAAAAGAGAGCAAGCAAATGAGAGAGAGAAAGACTTAACAGGCTGACTACACCGCTCGCGTTAGAAATCTATATTATTAAATTATTGCACCCACACTGCTTGCGCGCGCCACCGAGCGTCTGCGTTGCCAAGGGCTAAAATAGAAGTCAGTTCTATTTCTGACGCAGATCTATTTCTGACGCATTTCAGGTAAAATACCTCAATGTTTATATCCCAGGACGAATTAACTTCAACAACACGCTAGCTAAATAGGACAAATTAGCTAGCAAGTGCTTTTTGGCCTATCCCAAAATTAATATAATTGGTTCAGAGTTTGTTTTGATATTTTAACCTCCGTGTCGTGATCACATTTGGTGTGTGGGGACAAAATAAATGTATGCACGATGGCGCACGCACGCACCCGGTTTGGGTTCCATGTTAACCACAACAGCAATAGCAACTTAGACCCAGTGAACCAGAGCGACCCTTTAACAGTAAAAATAACAAACACAGGCAGAGAAAAGGAGTGAGATAGCAAAGGAGTGTGTGTGAGAGAAAGAGGGAGTGAGGAGGGAGGGGAGGTAGCTGCATTAAGTGTCTTGTGAAAGGGTGTGTGTGTGTGTATGTGTCAGTGCATATGCGTGTGTGTGTATATGTGTCAGTGCATATGCGTGTGCCTTACCTCTACTATCTCTGTGCAGGCGTGGGAGACCAGGTATTGTTCCCGGGGGTCGATGACAGCAACCTGGACTAGAGCATTGGGCTTCCTGTCTCTGCCAGAGCCAATCAGATCCCTGCATTCTAGAGAAGGGGAGGACACACACACACACAGAGACAGAGAGAGACAGAGACAGAGACAGAGAGAGAGAGAGAGAGAGAGAGAGAGAGAGAGAGAGAGAGAGAGAGAGAGAGAGAGAGAGAGAGAGAGAGAGAGAGAGAGAGAGAGAGAGAGAGAGAGAGAGAGAGAGAGAGAGAGAGAGAGAGAGAGAGAGAGAGAGAGAGAGAGAGAGAGAGAGAGAGACAGAGAGAGAGAGAGAGACAGAGAGAGAGAGAGAGAGAGAGAGAGAGAGACAGAGAGAGACAGAGAGAGACAGAGAGAGACAGAGAGACACAGAGAGACACAGAGAGACACAGAGAGACACAGAGAGACACAGAGAGAGACACAGAGAGAGAGAGAGAGAGAGAGAGAGAGAGAGAGAGAGAGAGAGAGAGAGAGAGACAGAGAGACAGAGAGAGACAGAGACAGAGAGAGACACAGAGAGACAGAGAGAGAGAGAGAGAGAGAGAGAGAGAGAGAGGAGAGAGAGAGACAGAGAGAGAGAGAGAGAGACAGAGAGAGACACAGAGAGACACAGAGAGACAGAGAGAGACACAGAGAGAGAGAGAGAGAGAGAGAGAGAGAGACACAGAGAGACAGAGAGAAAGAGAGAGGACAGTCAGTATAGTACATTCCCTGAGTAAAACCCCAACATCAAACAACACAAGGTTGAATAGAAAGGAAAAAATGGAAAGGGAAAGGAAAGGAAGGAGGAGGGAAATCACCATGACCCCACCATTCCCAGGGCATGAGGTGAGAGTGGTGGAAGGATTTTTTTAAATCTATTTCTTAGGGAAGTATCCTCACTGTACAGGAAATGGGAAGTCATATGTCCTTACTTCTGGAAAGCAGCTCGTCTCCTGAGACCCAGTCGTCAAACTAACATGTCTGCCAGTCAGTCTTCTCTCTTCCTTCTTCCCTCAGCTGAGTGAGTGTGCTGAGGACTGTCCGTTTTATTAGGATTTAATGTTTGTCAGTGAAACCCCTGGTCAGTCCCTAGTTCCTCCAGGCTTCCTGTTTGACAGGAAGACTGGGACGAGGGGAGGCGAGGGGATGGGGTGAGGCTAGGCCATCATAGGAAACCAACACTTCCTGTCCAGGAATGGTCCCTCCCTTTCTGTCTCAGTATGAGGCTGTGGTCACCAGAATTTAATGTAAAGTGATATTGGACGATACATGTAGATATTGAAGTAACCACAAAGAGCCATATGCTTTCACTGAATGGTTGAAAATCTGACTACAGGGCTATAGGACTACTAGACAGGGTGTAATATCTGACTACAGTGCTCTAGGACTATTAGACAGGGTAGAATATCTGACTACAGTGCTCTAGGACTACTAGACAGGGTGTAATATCTGACTACAGTGCTCTAGGACTACTAGACAGGGTAGAATATCTGACTACAGTGCTCTAGGACTACTAGACAGGGTGTAATATCTGACTACAGTGCTCTAGGACTACTAGACAGGGTAGAATATCTGACTACAGTGCTCTAGGACTACTAGACAGGGTGTAATATCTGACTACTAGACAGGGTGTAATATCTGACTACAGTGCTCTAGGACTACTAGACAGGGTGTAATATCTGACTACAGTGCTCTAGGACTACTAGACAGGGTGTAATATCTGACTACAGTGCTCTAGGACTACTAGACAGGGTGTAATATCTGACTACAGTGCTCTAGGACTACTAGACAGGGTGTAATATCTGACTACAGTGCTCTAGGACTACTAGACAGGGTGTAATATCTGACTACAGTGCTCTAGGACTACTAGACAGGGTGTAATATCTGACTACAGTGCTCTAGGACTACTAGACAGGGTGTAATATCTGACTACAGTGCTCTAGGACTACTAGACAGGGTGTAATATCTGACTACAGTGCTCTAGGACTACTAGACAGGGTGTAATATCTGACTACAGTGCTCTAGGACTACAGGGTGAGACATCTGAATCAGGACATTGGACCATGTCCAACTGGTGCACTTTATCCAACTAGCAACATTCTGGCAGACAAACGAGAATTGATCCGCTCTGAAAATGCGTTGTCACTATAGCACATTTTTTAGTGAAATCGTAACCCCGAGTAACATTACTCAATAGAACAAAAATCCATTAAAGCAGCAAAATATGACAGAAGGTTGTCGATTTTACAGAATAAGCAACTGTACGGGCACAGAAAATAAAAAGGCTACAACCAGGGAGAATTGAAGAAGAGTCAAGAGGAAGCCACAGGAGTTAATGGACTAACGCTGTATGAATGGTGCTAAGGCATAAAACTGTCTTTGCTGTAAAGACCTTTGCTTCCTTGATGTACTGGAGTCTCAGTGAACTGGTCCATCTAGCATTCTCTGATCTTAGGAGGATGAGAGTGTGAGAGACACGGGGCTATGCACTGGGACACACGCCAAGACAACGGGTTCACTCTGTAGAATTTCATCTCTTCCTTAGTTGAGTTATACCATACTGCAGGAAGAAGATGTACAGTTGAATGCAGGCAGAAACATGCACGGACGCACACATATGCATACATGCAAGCACTTACGACTCACACATGCATGCATGCAAGGACACACCCACACACACACGTTTGTTGGCCTTATGTAAATTGCTGCAAGTATCATGTGTATTTCTACCTACATTAGAATTCTGATAGGCTTGTCAAGGTGAAAGTCGTCACCTTGACTGGTCTACGAACACAAACAAAGTCAAATTCAAGCGGAATTTGTCACCCAGTTTGTGTGTGCGAGAGGAAAGGGAAAACAGTGTTTTAGCATTTAGCCGAGCCTCTCTGCTGAGAAATGGGATGTCAGAACAACGTAACACTGTTCTGGTTGAAGCATTGACACATGGTCAAATTCAAGGTGAAATATCAAAATGGTCTCATTAGAAAACAGCTAAAATAGTGACATTCAAAGGTTGTATATAGATACACAGTTGAAGTCGGAATTTTACATACACTTAGGTTGGAGTCATTAAAACTTGTTTTTCAACCACTCCACAAATTTCTTGTTCACAAACTATAGTTTTGGCAAGTCGGTTAGGGCATCTACTTTGTGCAAGACAAGTATTTTTTCCAACAATTGTTTATAGACTGATTATTTCACTTATAATTCACTGTATCACAATTCCAGTGGGTCAAACGTTTACATACACTAAGTTGACTGTGCCTTTAAACAGCTTGGAAAATTCCAGAAAATTATGTCATGGCTTTAGAAGCTTCTGATAGGCTAATTGACATGATTTTGAGTGAATTGAAAGTGTACCTGTGGATGTATTTCAAGGCCTACCTTCAAACTCAGTATATATATATATATATATACACTGCTCAAAAAAATTAAGGGAACACTAAAATAACACATCCTAGATCTGAATGAATGAAATATTGTTATTAAATACTTTTTTCTTTACATAGTTGAATGTGCTGACAACAAAATCACACAAAAATTATCAATGGAAATCAAATTTATCAACCCATGGAGGTCTGGATTTGGAGTCACACTCAAAATTAAAGTGGAAAACCACACTACAGGCTGATCCAACTTTGATGTAATGTCCTTAAAACAAGTCAAAATTAGGCTCAGTAGTGTGTGTGGCCTCCACGTGCCTGTTTGACCTCCCTACAACGCCTGGGCATATTCCTGATGAGGTGGCGGATGGTCTCCTGAGGGACCTCCTCCCAGACCTGGACTAAAGCATCCGCCAACTCCTGGACAGTCTGTGGTGCAACGTTGGTGGATGGAGCGAGACATGATGTCCCAGATGTGCTCAATTGAATTCAGGTCTGGGGAACGGGCGGGTCAGTCCATAGCATCAATGCCTTCCTCTTGCAGGAACTGCTGACACACTCCAGCCACATGAGGTCTAGCATTGTCTTGCATTAGGAGGAACCCAGGGCCAACCACACCAGCATATGGTCTCACAAGGGGTCTGAGGATCTCATCTCGGTACCTAATGGCAGTCAGGCTACCTCTGGCGAGCACATGGAGGGCTGTGCGGCCCCCCAAAGAAATGCCACCCCACACCATGAATGACCCACCGGCAAACCGGTCATGCTGGAGGATGTTGCAGGCAGCAGAACATTCTCCACAGCGTCTCCAGACTGTCACATGTGCTCAGTGTGAACCTGCTTTCATCTGTGAAGAGCACAGAGCGCCAGTGGCGAATTTTCCAATCTTGGTGTTCTCTGAAAAATGCCAAACGTCCTGCACGGTGTTGGGCTGTAAGCACAATCCTCACCTGTGGACGTCGGGCCCTCATACCACCCTCATGGAGTCTGTTTCTGACCGTTTGAGCAGACACATGCACATTAGTGGCCTGCTGGAGGTCATTTTGTAGGGCTCTGGCAGTGCTACTCCTGCTCCTCCTTGCACAAAGGCGGAGGTAGCGGTCCTGCTGCTGGGTTGTTGCCCTCCTACGGCCTCCTCCACGTCTCCTGATGTACTGGCCTGTTTCCTGGTAACGCCTCCATTTTCTGGACACTACGCTGACAGACACATCAAACCTTCTTGCCACATCTCGCATTGATGTCCCATCCTGGATGAGCTGCACTATCTGAGCCACTTGTGTGGGTTGTAGACTCTGTCTCATGCTACCACTAGAGTGAAAGCACCGCCAGCATTCAAAATTGACCAAAACATCAGCCAGGAAGCATAGGAACTGAGAAGTGGTCTGTGGTTGCCACCTGCAGAACCACTCCTTTATTGGGGGTGTCTTGCTAAATGCCTATAATTTCCACGTGTTGCCTATTCCATTTGCACAACAGCATGTGAAATGTATTGTCAATCAGTGTTGCTTCCTTAGTGGACAGTTTGATTTCAAAGAAACTCCTGGACAGTCTGTGGTGCAACGTGGCGTTGGTGGATGGAGCGAGTCCAGGTCTGGGAGGAGATCCCTCAGGAGACTATCCGCCACCTCATCAGGAGAATGCCCAGGCGTTGTAGGGAGGTCATGCAGGCACGTGGAGTCCACACACACTACTGAGCCTCATTTTGACTTGTTTTAAGGACATTACATCTTAGTTGGATCAGCCTGTAGTGTGGTTTTCCACTTTAATTTTGAGTGTCACTCCAAATCCAGACCTCCATGGGTTGATAAATTGTGTGTGATTTTGTTGTCAGCACATTCAACTATGTAAAGAAAAAAGTACTTAATAAGAATATTTCATTCATTCAGATCTAGGATGTGTTATTTTAGTGTTCCCTTTATTTTTTTGAGCAGTATATATAAAAGAAGAACAATTGAAATTGATAAAAAACAAAACAGATTGGTTTGATGCAGATTGTAAAATTATAATAAAAAAACTTAGAACACTATCCAACCAAAAACACAGAGACCCAAATAATGGTGAATTACGCCTTCATTACTGTGACATTTTAAAACTCTATGAAAGTACACTCAGAACCAAAAAAGCACAGTACAACAGCAAGCAGCTGACACTAATTTAGGAGTCCATTAAACACAAACAACTTCTGGCAAAATTGGAAAAAACGTTTAAAAATCTAAACAAGAGGAATTAGCGAATCAGAATGGTGACATATGGACAACCCCTTTTAAAACACTCTACAACATCGTTCAAATTGACACAAACGCAGAACAACGACAAATTCATGAGAAGTTGAATGGATTAGAAAAAGATATGAAGGACAATCAACATCCATTGGACTCCCCAATTACTGACCAGGAGCTCTATGAGAAACTTCAGGCTCCACCTGATGGCGTCCTAAATGAGATGCTCAAACTCACTAGTGCAAAATTTCAATTGGCTATATTAAAAGTGTTTAATTTGATCTTGAGTGTAGGTTTTTTCCCTGACATCTGGAATCAAGGACTCATAACCCCAATCCTTATGAACAGAGACAAATTTGACCCTCACAATTACAGAGGCATTTGTGTGAACAGTAACCTGGGGAAGGTTTTCTGTAGTATCATAAATGTAAGAGTTCTAAACTACCTTAATAAGCACAAGGTCTTGAGGAAAAGCCTCATTTGATTTATACCAAAACATTGCACAATTGATCATATTTACACCCTACACACTCTGATAAACATGTCCACCAAAATATACGCTTGCTTTATCGACTTCCAAAAAGCATTTGATTCTATTTGGCATTCAGGACTGTTCTACAAAGTTATTGAAAGTGGTGTAGGGGGTAAAACATATGACATAATTAAATAAATGTATACAGGCAATAAGTGCAGCATTAAAATTGGCAAGAAAATAACATAATTCTTTAACCAGGGGCAGGGCCTTCAACAGGGTGGCTATCTGAACCCTGCACTCAATATTTACATCAACAAATTGGTCACTATTCTAGAAAAATCCTCAGCCCCTGGTGTTAGTCTCCACAATTCAGAGTTTAAATGCCTACTCTTCGTAGATGACCTATGCCTGCTGCCACCTACAGCACATGGCCTACAGCAGAGCCTGGACCTGCTAGAGCAGTATTGCCAGACCTGGGCCCTGGCATTAAACCCCAAAAAGACTAAAATAATGATTTTCGAGAGAAGATCCAGATCTCAAGGAATTAGACCAAAGTTCTCAATTGGTACAAAATATATAGAGTACTGCACACACTTCAATTACTTAGGTTTAAAAATAAGCTCAACTGGACACCTTAATGAGGCAGTGAATGAATAATAATAACAGAGAGAAAGCACGCAGTCCATTCTACACCATTAAAAAAATAAAATTTGGCTAAAACTAATTGAATGTGTCATTGAACCAATTGCACTTCATGGCAGTGAGGTGTGGGGTCCACTTGCAAAACAAGATTTCATCAAATGGGACAAACACCCCATTGAAACCCTGCATGCAGAGTTCTGGAAGATTCTCCTACATGTCCAGAGGAAAACTATAAACAACGCATGCAGGGCAGAATTAGGCCAATATCAACTAATAATAGTAATTTGGGCGGCAGGGTAGCCTAGTGGTTAGAGCGTTGGACTAGTATCCGAAAGGTTGGAAGTTCATATCCCCGAGCTGACAAGGTACAAATCTGTCGTTCTGCCCCTGAACAGGCAGTTAACCCACTGTTCCTAGGCCGTCATTGAAAATAAAAATTTGTTCTTAACTGACTTGCCTAGTTACATAAAGGTAGAAAATCAAATAAAAAAAAATAAAAAATGAGTAATTAAGCTTTGGAAACATCTAAAATACAGTGACCCCCTCTCATGTCATTACCAAGCCCTGCAATGCCAAGAGCTGAGCAAAGAAAAGAGTCCCCTCCTCCAGCTGGTCCTGGGGCTGAGTTCCCTAACCTGTTCTACTAACACACGGAAGCCTCAGGACCAGAACATCCAATCAAATCAGAATAAAACAAATTACAACACAGTCAAAACAAAACTACATTGCTTATTGGGAAACAAGCACAAGCACAAAGCAAAATGCAGTGCTATCTGGCCCTAAATCGACAGTACTGATCAAAACCTTATAGAAACCTTGACTATGTACAGGCTCAGTAAATGTATGTAAATTGCAGCCAGTACCAGCCATTTTCCTACCTACAGCATTAGAATGCTGATTGTCTTGTCAAAGTGAGAGTAGTCACCTTGACTTGTTTACAAACGCAAACCAACACAAACAAAGTCGAGATTCAAGCGGTTTTGTCATAAATAAAACAGTGTTTTAGCATTTAGCCGAGCCGCTCTGCTGAGAAATGGGATGTCAGAGCAATGTAGCGCTGGTTGAAGCATTCACGTTGTTGGAAGTGCAACACATCGTTTAATTAACACACGGTCAAATTCAAAGTGAAATATCAACAGGGTCTCATTTAGGGATGCACGATATATCGGTATCGGCCGATATTAGATAAAAAAATGGCAACAACGGTATCAGCCCGATGTCTAGTTTAACACCGATGGGCAACACTGATGTCAAAGCTGATGTGCCCACGTACAGTATATAACGTACACACATGACGTAATGACGCCACGTTAAAACACAGCATTCCTAACCTTGCCCACAATGTCTGCTGTGTGAATCGAGCAGTCATTTGAAAGAGTAAGAACATTTCAGCGAGACAACTCAAAGGCGAAATCCATTAATGCCAAGATAATGGAATTTATTGCCCTTGACAATCAACCGTTCTCTGTCGTTGGCTATCGCGACTAGTCGAGCACCGGTACACACTACCAAGTGAGCTATTTTTCAGATGTTGCCTTACAGCAGTAATAGCTTCACTGCTATTAGCGTCACGACATACTATGGAACGCCGTTTGGGTCTTTGCATGTCAAAAAAGACACGTCAAATAACACTGTTTGACAAGTTAAATAAGCTTTTAATTTGAAACGTCAAATAACAGTTCTATTATAGAATGTTGCGTGTTCTGAATTTACACGTGCAAGCTAAGCGACACCACTACTATCAGTAGCACTGTCAAAGCTGTACAAAAAAAGTCTGCAAACAAGCAAACACCGGCCACAAACGATGTGTTTACAATACTGCGTTGGTAATAAAGCATTATTTGTTTGACCGCATAATCTGGGGTAGCCAGCTAGCTTTAGCTTAGTACCTAGCTAGCACAAATACAACCAGCCTGAAAACAATGACCAGTAAAAACTGTCATTTTCATTATTCTTACAGACTGTGACTATGACAGACTGTGACTGTAACTGTAACTGTAACTGTGACAGACTGTGACTGTGACAGACTGTGAATGTGTGAAATTCCCTCCCCCAGTCAGCCTATTGTGTGTATTGACATTCATTTTGCACTGTACATCTTTACCTAAGGATTGGGAATCAATGAAATGGGGTATCAGTTTACTCAATACCAAATATATTTTTTCCCAACGTTCTCCTCAGCATTATCAGACTCCTAAACATCCACACAGTATTGTTTTTCCTTGGGAATAGTGTTCAATACACATAGGTTGACAAATGTGGCTCAATTCACAGTTGTTTCAGAGTCCCACAATAAGAGCTCCGACGCCAATGTTCTCTGGGTGTCACTAAGTAGACTGATACCCCACGTCATCGCAATGGTAGCTGGGTTCGAGTCCAGCCGGCCGCGACTGGGAGACCCATGGGGCGGTGCACAATTGGCCCAGCGTCGTCCCGGGTTAGGGAAGAGTTTTGCCGTCATGGATGTCCTTGTCCCATCGCACACTAGCAACTCCTGTGGCGGGCCGGGCGCAGTACATGCTGACACGGTTGCCAGGTGTACAGTATTTCCCCCGACACATTGGTGGGCATTGGGTCAAGAGGCAGTGCGGCTTGGCTAGGTTGTGTTTCGGAGGACACACGGCTCTCGGCCTTCACCTCTCCCGAGTCCGTTCAGTAGTTGCAGAGATGAGACAAGACTGTAACTACCAATTGGGAAAATACAAAATTGGGGAGAAAAAAAGAGGTAGAAAAAAAGAATATGATTTATCATTCAATCGATGACCCCATTCAAACCGTGTGACATCAGAAATAAGCCTAAATAACACAATTTAATTCCATTTCCTCTTTAGGTTGTTGGTGTCTCTTTGCCCAGTCAGTGAAATGGACACAAATATTTCCTGAATGCTTTTTATTAGATCAAAAGAGTGGATGGAATAGCAGAATAGCAGCCTGCTGTATGGAACTTACTAACAACACTCTAGGTACCATGATACTCTCAAAGAGCCTCTTCTTTATGACACAAATGGTGTCCAAATGGAGAGAGAGACCGAGAGCGAGAAAAATAGAGACAGACAGGAGAGAGCGAGAGAAAGGGCGAACAGGTCGAGGGCAAGAGAGTAGAGAGAGAGAGAGAGAGAACAGGTCGAGAGAGAGAGGTAAGGAAAGGAACAGAGAGTTAGAGAGAGATAACGGGAATAGAGGAATATAAGGAGAAAATAATTGAGTGAAGTGATAGAAGGAAAGAAAGAGAGGGAGTGGGTGAGTCATGAAAATACTAAGAGGTCTGACCACGGCAGATGTAATGCAGCCCGTTAGGCTAATTGGCTGGCTCGATCTGGATTAAAGTCCTTCAGCATTAAAGCAAATTACTTTCTGCTCCGATGCAATGGCCACAATCATCGCTAATTTATCATCCTAAAATAGCCAAGACTTTTATCTGAAAACATGGTGTTTTTCTGTGACTCCCTGGGGTTTGGGGTGAGTAAATTGTATGGTTGTAAACTGAAATAATAACTTAGCTTTTAGTCTGATCATTATTTGAATGACGAACAACCTTTCAAATGTACTGTCAACGGCGTTATTATTTTAAATGATGATTTTGACCTTTGGCAGACAGACAAGTGTACAGATAACAGTTGATTTTTACATTCCATTATGAGTATCCTCCTCTACTACAACACTGACAGTGGCATGTAGACAGACAGACACAACAACGCAGCAGTCATGGGCCACTACGAAGTGAGGTAAAGGAGCCAGTTAAATAGATGGATTGAACCACAGTTTGAGACAGGGCCGTGTGACTAACAGTCCTTGTGGATCCGTAGTGACATAGTGACTGTCGTTGAGGTAACAGACAGTGTGACATATGGTATGGGGTGACAGGGACAACACATCCTCTTAGTAATGTTGTCACCAGACTGGAGCAGACAGTCAACGTTCCGGTATTGGATTCCCCTGGGCTAATACATTTCCTTCATCACCGTGGGCTAGAAACAGCGTGAGGTGTGAGTGTGTGTGTATATGCGTGCTTGCAAGCAAGTGTGTGTGTCAGTACACATGTGTGTCAGCCCACAAAAAAAACATCATAGAGTAGCCTTTCGACCTTGTGGCCTCCTGGTTGCTCCAGGAGGCCACAAAGCATCTGCCATCAGGGTTAGTTTCTAGAACATAACATGAAAACTACTGTTCCAGAATGTGTATCCATCTAAAATCAGAGCTATAGGGAGATGCCTCCACCATGTCTAACCTGTTGTCACGGAGGAAAGGCTCCAGCGCCAGGCAGAACAAATCAACACAGCAAACTACGATGCGGTGCCATCTATCTGGTGCTATTCCATCGGATGGATTCTACATCGTGACGTTCACCAACAACCCAGATCTTAATATTAGATATGTTGGAGTTACATTAAAGTGCTGGAGCCACACAGGGCTGAAGAAAGCCGCGTTAGAACGGAGGAGGCAGAAGAACAGACGTGCGCGCAATCGCGCACAGAAACACACACACTTCTATTTCCCCAGGGGCCATAGAAGATCCACTCCCTCTGTTCCTCAGCTTTACCCTACGTTTCATAATTTCTCTCTCTCTCGCGCTTTTCTCTTGCTTCCTCTCTCTTGCTCCATGTCTCTCTCTTTCTCCATCTCTCCCACAATCATAGCAGCACATCCAATTGTCAAAGACTCCAGCCACCCAAGTCCTAGACTGTTCTCTCTGCTACCGCATGGCAAGTGTTACTGGAGCGCCAAGTCTAGGGTCCAAGAGGCTTCTAAACAGCTTCTACCCACAAGCCATAAGACTCCTGAACATCTCATTTAAATGGCTACCGTGACTATTTGCATCCCCCCTCTTTTACACCGCTGCTATCTGTTGTCATCATCTATGCATAGTCACTTTAATAACTCTACCACTATGTACATATTACCTCAACTAACCAGTGCCCCCGCACATTGACTCTGTATCGGTATCCCCCTGTATATAGTCTCGCTATTGTTATTTTACTGCTGCTCTTTAATTACTTGTTACTTTTAATTCTTATCTGTATTTTTTTTAAACTGCATTGTTGAATTGGGGCTCGTAAGTAAGCATTTCACTGTAAGGTCTACACCTATTGCATTGTGACTAATACAGTTTGATTGGAAGTGTGGTATAGAACTGGGGAGTTGCTCAACAGTGTTTGATCCTCTCTCTCAGTTCAAAGGCTCAGAGGATCTCTGACAGGTCCTGGGATCTCACCTAATATCACACTCTACTGAGGATTGACATGTGACAGTGGACATCTCTAACCGCATCGCTTCACAGAGTGATAGGACCAAAGCCACAGGCATTAAACTCAACTGCTGACTTTATGAGGTCCGTAACATTTTAGATAGAGAGGTAGAGAGGTGGAGATGGGAAGAAAGATGGAAAGGGAGAGAGAGATTGAGAGAAAAAGAGGGAGATATGGAGCGAAAGAGACAAAGAAACAGAAAAGAGAGGGAAAGAAAGAAAGAGCAAGAGGAAAAATGTGAATACATTGACACTTTTCGAGACAAATTCACAGGGAATTTGTTTAAAAATATCGCCTCTGTGACCTTACAGGGAATCTAAATTCCATTAGAAGGGCAAATGGAGAGAGAAAGGGAGACAGTGGGGGTTGCTATGGGAGACAAATACACCACTCTCCAGATGAGGATTATTAATCACGATAATTATATCAGCGCTTCAATTAATTTGACAACATTATTTGCATCAGCCACAGCCATTTTCACACCTGTTCAGTGTTCACCATCAGGTCTGTGGAAAATATAATGCCTGATATATTACTAGAATGGCAATTCATGTTGTGGAGAGAGTCTATACATCTGAAATGTCAATTAAACAGAGAAAATGACAACCATATGATGTTAGACTAGTGAAAGATGTCGAATTAATGGACAGATGTTGATTCTGTTAAATCCACCAAATAAATAGCTGACTAGCGAATGATAATCTATACCAGCGGTCTCCAACAGGTTGACCGCTAGCTCGTAGCTCACAGCCCACCTATGAGTAGCTCGGCAAATAATTCCCGAAAGTATGCACAATTTTTCATGTGTTCCATTGCAAACTGTCATAAACTAATCTCACAAGTATGCGACACCGCAAGCTCCCAGCTACTAACTAATCAACACAACATTGACATTATTCCACCCATGGTTAGCCACGATTGGCTTAAAAAGCCAATCCTAACACAACATCTGCCAATTCATTTCCAGCAATACTGTCTGTCTGTGTGGCGCGCGTTTGTCTATCACTCCACTTGATGTGATAACCATCTTGTGAGTTGACAGAAATACTTTCCCCAAAACCCTTGTCCATGAAATGTTAACTGCAAAGGTGGCTTACCTGGAAAAAGTATACCATGAGTGAGTATATAATTTGTATCTATTATTTATTATTTGCCATGAAATGAACAGCAGCAGTAGAGAACCATCGCATTAAGCTCGATCGACACGTTCCTGTGCAATTAAAGGGACAGTTAAATTAAAGGGGAATTACACTCAAAAATCTATTTATTAGCTTTCTTCCAAACATACATTTGTTTTGTCAAATGCTGATTTTAGCAATTGACATGGACTCATAACATCCAATTTCGTTGTTTATCTATGAACACTTGTTCAGTGACCCCCCAAATAAAACTGAGAAAACATCATTTGAGAAAATATTAAACAGAATTTGGAAAATAATCACAGATTTTATATGGCCCGCCTTAGAGTTGTTAATCAACCATCATATTACTAGATATATTGACAGAAAACGACTTTCTCTTGTACACTAAGGACCCGGGAAGAAAAGAATGTGCTTATCTGAAAGCTAGAAAAAAATGAGTCGCTCGCAACGTTTCATTTTTTTTAAAGTAGCTCTCATGCTAGAAAAGGATTAGAGACCCCTGCTCTATACAAATTATAAATAAAATTGCACACGTCTCACCTGGCTTTGGACTTACTTAAATCGATGCTGATTGAGTGTCTTAACAGAAGAAACGGCTCCAGTAAATCTTTGAAGTGTGTTTCCACCATGTCAGATTGACATACAGAAACAGATGTTGACTGTTTGCATCCATGCTGAAGAGAGTTTGCCTTCAAATTGGTGGTTCTTTTTCTGGGAAACAAATTGGCCACTTCCCTTCCTTTATCCTGTATCCATGCTGAGTTGAAATGATGATTGGGCCTTTGTTAAAGGAGCTACAGTACAGGGAGTTATACACCGGTTGCCTGGTGACCCAAACGGCTCTATGTTCGCCACATACTTCAGTCTGAAACTGCCATCATTGAAGTCATTTGTGGGGATGTCAAAATGCGGGGTGTTGTAGAAAACAAAGTCTTCAGTGATTGGATAATCTCTAACCAATCAAAATATCAAAGCCCACATGTGTTCTGGCTCAACTCATCAGTTTCTGGACCAGTCAGAACGGTTAGAATGTGTTTACGTTCTAGAAATCGTCGGGGAGGTACTCCGATCCAGACTTATTGCGGAGAAGAAATGAACGCCCGGTGGCTTGGCGTATCATTTGGCCGGAGCAACTGCATCCTGCGCCAATTACATCCAAATATACTATGGGGCTCCACTCTTCTGAAACGTTGAATGTGTGTATCCGTTGTTCCAACATCCAGGGTACATCCAAAATGGCACCCTATTCCCTATATAGCAAACAAAGTAGAGCACTTTGTAGGGAATAGGAAGCCGTTCTCTAAGATCTAGCCGAGGTCATTTCCAAAATAGAGGCTACCTTCAACTTGTTAGAAGTGTGTTTCTCTCAGAACATTACTAGACAGAAGTACATGAAGAGATCTACTGTACTGTAGTTAAAATGGCCTCCTGCACCTCGCTTACACTCATTATAATATGGCCATGATCATCAACACTAGTGATCAGAGTAAAGCTTGATCCACATTTGCAAAGTTAAAAAGAAAAACTTAAAAAGCACAGTAAGGGGTTTTGAAATGCCCCCTCTGTGTGTGTGAAGTGGTTATTTCCCCTCTGTGTATAGCTCAGAGGTAACACACAGGTTACCTGAATGAGAAATGAAGGACACGACACTGGCGTTTGAAACATTGTTTTCCGACGTTGGCATTATCAAACGACAGCCGCACCTAATTTGTGTGCCGAGCGACAGCTAATGAGGGAAGCCGATTAATCAAGCTTTAATTGGTAGTTGACAGAGTGTGTTGGGAAGGTTTTGAAACCCCCCTTCAACCCCTCCCTTCCTCTCCTCCTCTCCCCTTCATCTCCTCCACTCCCCTGGGGTGTGAGTCTCATTTTAGCTGGGTGGACCCTGCCTAAACCCCAGAACACGGTACCCAGAGGAGGAGCTGCCAAGCTGGGCATCCTGACGCAGCGGCAGCCCCTCTCCACGGAGACTTCCCCCTGGAGGCCACTGAGAGAGAAATTCCTTCCTTCCTGTAGTGGCACAGGGCCATTGGGAATTCTGATGTTCGGAGGCTACAGGCTTCAACCAATCAGACACTGACCAGGAGGGTGTTTTATGCAGAATCATCCCACTGTTTAGACCTTTAAAGAGAAACTTGTCCTTCCACACACCATGACTGCCTGAGAGACTGTAGCGGTCAAACAAAGTCCACAGGGAGATTAGGCACGGAGACTTCAACCAATCAGGCTACAGTACAACTAAAGGCCATGGTGTCCGTATGCAGATTCATACTATGAATGTCTATGTAGGTCTTAGTTCCACAATGCCTGTAGTGTTTAGGTCCAACAAAGTCTATGGAATAGTGACAAACAATTATAACGGTAATACATCATGTGAACTCAGTCCACCTCAATGTGTTGACAGTACTGTTCAGACACGCTGTAGGTATGATGTTGACATACATGCATCACTTCAAGCTGAATGTGTGGTCAAATGAATGAATAAAAAGCCTAATGCGTGATTAGTTTGGAGTGCATAGCCGGGCACACCGTTTGACACCGAATCATTCCTCCAGAGTTACTAGGCAACAAGTGGAAATAACGCTAATGGTTCTGCTGCTGAAGAATCCGAGGTGTGCAGAAGCGTTTTGGGTAACTGAGAGGGACTACTTTTTAGCATTCTAAGCTATATTTGTACAAAGATCGTTATGAGGTTAAATATTAGGTTATTGTAAATCTCTCAAGACTCTTCCCTTTTGCATTCAAAGTATGCAGAGTTCCTATTTGATTGTGCTAAGATAACAAACAGAATAGTTGGTAGCCTTTTTTGTTGATATCTGTGGTTGGATATTGAAAGGATATCCTCCCACCTTGGTCGTTACTTTGAAAACATCATATGCATAGTACTAAAAAAAGAGGCGATTACGAGTGATGACTGTTGTTATCTAAAACGCAGATCGCATACAAACTTCAGCACACATGTGGACATGGCTGATGTGTCAAGTGTTAAAAACACAAACACCCTCTAGGAAAAGAGGCTAACATAGGGCAGTGCACGTTAGAATCTACCCTGCGCAGATCCATCAGAATATACACTGAGTGTACAAAGCATTAGGAACACCTGCTCTTTCCATGACATAGAATCCAGGTGAAAGCTATGATCCCTTATTGAAGTCACTTGTTAAATCCACCTCAATCAGTGTAGATGAAGGGGAGGATACAGGTCAAAGGAGGATTTTTAAGGCTTGAGACGATTGAGACCTGGATGCTGTGCCATTCAGAGGGTGACGACAACAGATTTACCTGCCTTTGAAAGGGGTATGGTAGTTGGTGCCAGGCGCACCAGTTTGAGTGTGTCAAGAACTGCAACGCTGCTGGGTTTCATGTTTAACTGTTTCCCATGTGTATCGAGAATGGTCCACCACCTAAAGGACATCCAGTCAACTTGACACAAATGTGGGAAGCATTGGAGTCAACCTGGTACAGAATCACTGTGGAACGCTTTCAACACCTTGTAGAGTCCATGCCCTGACGAATTGAGGCTCTTCTGAGGGCAAAGGGGGGGGGGGGTCCCTAATGTCTTCGACACTCACTGTATATCATCCTACGAGGGAAGGCAGAGCTAAATGAGCAACGTCATAGGGCATAGATGATGTGGAAAGAATGTGGCAGGCACCTCTTTCACTCAGTTCCCTCTTTCTTTCACCTCTATCCGTCTCCTCAGAGAGTCCTTGATCACAGATGCACAGCGTATTCTCTCGGCTCGTCCCCACCTATCCCCTTACGATCCTGAGCTGTACATCAACTGTCTTCAGTCATTTCCTTTACAGAAGACGAGCATGTCAGCTTGTCAGAAACCTTCTCTTCATACGGTTAAAGTGAGAAGACATTCCAGCCGGATGGAGTAGAACGCACAAAGAACAATTTATTCGTACCGTTTTCTCTAAATCACCCACTCTGATGGTAATTGATAATAAGGGCCAGAAAGAAATCATTTTGGCTGGAATCATTGTTTTATTTGTCACGGGTGATTAGCTTGTTGTGATACGAGACCTGCTGAACCATCGACATCATTGCCAAGCCATTGATTTTTTATTTGCCGAGACCGAACCTAGAATCATCTCATCCCGTTATGAAATGTACTCAACGCTTACTGGCAAAGCTTTATTCAGCCAAACTGCCCTTCAGCTCAATGGCTTGCCCTTAAAGGTGCAGTCTGGGGTCTGTGAATCTCTCTCACACTGCCAGTCCTTGGATCTAGAGGGATGTCTATGCATTTGAGAGGGATTACATTTTCCTAACCACTTCACTCAGCTGTGTACTAAAACAGGGTGGCTGTTTTTGTTATTATCATTTTATGCTCCAAGAATATACTGTAGCTTGAACCCCAGGTAGGCGAAGAGCCCTCAGCTTTCAAGGATTACCAAGATACTCCTTTTCTTTGCAGCTTTCAATGGATGTATTCCTGGTACTTCTGGCAATATCATTTCATGTATCAATCAAGCGAGAGAGAAATGGAAGGCATGAATAAAAGAACTGCCAGCCTCTATCAATAAAAACACATGTACCTCAAGCTAAGAGCTTCCAGATAATCATGTTTTCCCTGAGCAACAAAAGCCCTTTCAGTCAAAATGGTGAATGGCAATTGAATAAAATACACATGTAATTTAAGGACTAGGTCTCGCTGACATGGTAGGCCGACACACACACACACACACACACACACACACACACACACACACACACACACACACACACACACACACACACACACACACACACACACACACACACACACACACACACACACACACACACAGAGAGAGTGATACGCATACGCTTGCATGCGCACACACTCACACACACACACACGACACACAACCCCTGCAATTATACAAACATGTCACCCTTTCCTCTGCAGCTGTCCAGCAGATTGACTCCATTGTTCCAGAACATTTACATTAGAACAGAGGCCACTTCACAACCTCTGGAGAAGCATTGCATCACGACACGAAGACTCACAGTGCATATTTATTCAGCTCTACTCCAGTCAATTCTATTGTCACTTAAATTAAATGTGTTATGCAGTACAATGGTTAACAAAGGTGACCATATATTTGTTTGTACACTGTGTGTGTGTGTGTGTGTAAATATGATGAGGGTCAAGGGAATGAGTGAGAGCCAACTGTCTGAGAGAGTCTCCTGCCATGGGACGATACTCCCCCTCCACACACACACACACACACACACACACACACACACACACACACACACACACACACACACACACACACACACACACACACACACACACACACACACACACACACACACACACACACACACACTAATAGTGTAATGCCTCACCCATTCCTTGGAGGTCTGTAACACTCACACACACACACACGGTCCTTAACTGCAGATAATATGTCTAGAAATGAAACCGAGCTGGAAGTCCCTGTATGTGTGCACCAGCACTCAAATTGCAATCTGACTGGCCAGCTGCTCTCCTGCTGCACATTGCTGGTCTGCTCAGCAGGCATTGTGGGTAGACAGAAATGTCCAGAGTGTTGAAAGGAAAACATGTCCATATGTTGTTGTTTTAAATCTACAACAGTGATGTGTATTAATATGGTGTTTTATTATCTCTATAACAGATTAAATTAATGAAAACAATATCTTTGTGATGAGCAGAGACACATTTTCATTTAAATGATGACTTGACTGAGTTAGAGTTACACACTCAGACCCAATAACTAGGGCCAGGAGTTGTTCTGGACAAAAGACCTGACCAGGAAAAACTCTGAACCCCAGTTTTACCTGGTTATATCACCTGGTCAGGAAAATACACTGGCTTTACTGATAACACATTTTCCAATACCTGGGTGGTGGTCAAGATGATAAATTATGGCTCACCTCTCCCCCCCACCTCCCAAGCCAATGAACCTCTTCCCCCTACTCAGAGCACTGCAGCTAAGATTCACATAACCCACCCTGTCAGACATCGACACAGTGAAACTTGTCATGGGCAACAATGCATCGACCAAAAATAGAACTCTCCCATTGCAGAAGTATAAAATATACATGATACCATCTCTAACAGTCGAAAAGGAAGAAGAACAAGAACCCCTCTACTGTGAGACCGTCAGGAAGAAGAACCAGAACCCCCTACTGTGAGACCGTCAGGAAGAAGAACCAGAACCCCTCTACTGTGAGACCGTCAGGAAGAAGAACCAGAACCCCTCTACTGTGAGACCGTCAGGAAGAAGAACCAGAACCCCTCTACTGTGAGACCGTCAGGAAGAAGAACCAGAACCCCTCTACTGTGAGACAGTCAGGAAGAAGAACCAGAACCCCTCTACTGTGAGACAGTCAGGAAGAAGAACCAGAACCCCTCTACTGTGAGACAGTCAGGAAGAAGAACCAGAACCCCTCTACTGTGAGACAGTCAGGAAGAAGAACCAGAACCCCTCTACTGTGAGACAGTCAGGAATAAGAACCAGAACCACTCTACTGTGAGACAGTCAGGAATAAGAACCAGAACCCCTCTACTGTGAGACAGTCAGGAAGAAGAACCAGAACCCCTCTACTGTAAGACAGTCAGGGAGAAGAACCAGAACCACTCTACTGTGAGACAGTCAGGGAGAAGAACCAGAACCACTCTACTGTGAGACAGTCAGGAAGAAGAACCAGAACCACTCTACTGTGAGACAGTCAGGAATAAGAACCAGAACCCCTCTACTGTAAGACAGTCAGGGAGAAGAACCAGAACCACTCTACTGTGAGACAGTCAGGAAGAAGAACCAGAACCACTCTACTGTAAGACAGTCAGGGAGAAGAACCAGAACCACTCTACTGTGAGACAGTCAGGAAGAAGAACCAGAACCCCTCTACTGTGAGACAGTCAGGAAGAAGAACCAGAACCACTCTACTGTGAGACAGTCAGGAATAAGAACCAGAACCTCTCTACTGTGAGACAGTCAGGAAGAAGAACCAGAACCCCTCTACTGTAAGACAGTCAGGGAGAAGAACCAGAACCACTCTACTGTGAGACAGTCAGGAAGAAGAACCAGAACCACTCTACTGTGAGACAGTCAGGAATAAGAACCAGAACCCCTCTACTGTAAGACAGTCAGGAAGAAGAACCAGAACCCCTCTACTGTAAGACAGTCAGGGAGAAGAACCAGAACCACTCTACTGTGAGACAGTCAGGAAGAAGAACCAGAACCCCTCTACTGTGAGACAGTCAGGAAGAAGAACCAGAACCCCTCTACTGTGAGACCATCAGGAAGAAGAACCAGAACCCCTCTACTGTGAGACCATCAGGAAGAAGAACCAGAACCCCTCTACTGTGAGACAGTCAGGAAGAAGAACCAGAACCCCTCTACTGTGAGACCATCGGGAAGAAGAACCAGAACCCCTCTACTGTGAGACAGTCAGGAAGAAGTGAGTCTAGTCTTTGATCTATCGGCTGGTTGATTAATGTCTGTCTGTGTGTGTGCGTGTGCGTGTGCGTGTGTGTGTGTGTGTGTGTGTGTGTGTGTGTGTTTGACCTGTCTCATAGTGGCCTCCTGCCGATAATAGGATGTGTCTGGCTATCTGAGCTGACTACATGGTGAAATTGGATCCCTGTGGCATGGAATAAGATGAGAATCACAGAGAGAGAAGAACAGAGAGAGAGAGAAGAACAGAGAGAAGAAAAACACTGAGAGAAGAAGACAGAGAAGAAGAACAGAGAGAGAAGAAGAACAACACAGAAGGACAGAGAAGAAGAAGTACAAGAATAACAGAGAATAAGAACAGAGAGGAGAAGAAGAACAGAGAGGAGAAGAAGAACAGAGAGGAGAAGACTAGAGAGGAAGACAGAGAGAGAAGAAAAATAAGAAGAACAGAGAGAAGGACAGAGGAGGACATCGAGAAGAAAAAAAACAGAGAAGAAGAACAGAGAGAGAAGAACAGAGAGAAGGAGAGAGAAGAAGAACAGAGAAGAGGAAGAACAGAGAGAGGACAGAGGAGGACATAGAGAAGAAAAAGAAGAAGAACAGAGAAGAAGAAGAAGAGAGAGAGAAGGACAGACACTTACCCAGGCTGAACTCCACATGGGGCAGCTTGGGAATCAGGATAACACCTGTGATACAGAGACAGAGAGAGAGGAAGATCATTAAGAGAGAATACAAAGCTGTTCACTCATGAAAAATGAATAATCTGAGATAATTCAGACACGACACACACAGGCGCGCAGACACCGAAACACGCCGACAGACACCGAAACACGCCGACAGACACAGCGAGAAAAAAACAGACAGACACATCGACAGACACCGAAACACACCGACAGACACGGGGGAAAAAACACAGACGGACACACCGACAGACACCGAAACACACCGACAGACACGGTGAAAAAAACACAGACGGACACACCGACAGACACTGAAACACGCCGACAGACACAGCGAGAAAAAAACAGACAGACACATCGACAGACACCGAAACACACCGACAGACACGGTGAAAAAAACACAGACGGACACACCAACAGACACTGAAACACACCGACAGACACACCGAGAAAAAAACCCACAGAGACACAACGACAGACACCGAAACACGCACACACACATTTCACTGCAAAGGGCAAAACCATCTATCAAATACCCATTCATCTCCATATTAACCACTATGCCCTCTACGACCATTTCATTTAGGCTTTTAACGAGGTCGACGAGCATGACACCTCTCCTCCAAATGAAACCCAAGTGGAAGGCAATAAAATCCAACACTTCAGTGCCAGTCTTTCCATTCACTCTACGGTAGTAAGCATGGAAAAATACCTTCCCCCATCATCAACACAATATGTCTTCAGAGAGGTTTAACACTGTGGCTATTGTAACGGCTCGGAGCAAAACACCTCACGTGTGATTGATGGCCCGGTTCGCTTTAGATTATGCAAACGGGCTGCAATCTATTTATCCGATTGCGGCGTGTGTCACAGCCAGAGTTCCCCGACATCCATCGCCCTGAATGCCCAGCTCCCCCCTCCCCACAACCACCCCGATGGGGAACTAATGGAGGGGGCTGGGTGGTGGGGAGGGGGGAGCCATCGCTTGTACCCACCATCTGATGCCAGTAAGACGGGTATCATCGAGGCATGAGCTCACCACCATACCTGGAGGGCCGCGTGCCAAGGGAGAAACTCACACACTCTCTGCAACACACACACACACATAATTAGAAACACAGACACGCACTCATAAGCACACACACACACGTGCACCCCCTCATCCTCGTTCCGCAGTGCCTGGGCAGAATTGTCCTCTCTCCCAGCATCGTCAACCTGGCTAATGAAGCGTGGGTACTCTACACGTCTTGACGTATGGGCCGGGTGTTACAAACACAGCACACTTCTAGCGAAGACAGATCATATCATTAGGTTACTAACTCATTTTATTATCAGTAATCACTAGTTAGCTATAATCACAAGTCAAACATTTTGAATGGTTAGCAGGACAGGAAAATTGTCTAATTCACGCACTTATCAAGAGAACATCCCTGGTCTTCCCTACTGCTTCTGATCTGGCGGACTCACTAAACACAAATGCTTCGTTTGTAAAGTATGTCTGAGTGTTGAACTATGACCCTGGCTATCCATAAATTTAAAAAACAAACAAATTGTGTTGTCTGGTTTGCTTAATATAAGACATTTTAAATGATTTATACTTTTACTTTTGATACTGAAGTACAAAACCAAAAACTTTTAGACTTTTACTGAAGAAGTATTTTCCTGGGTGACTAACTTTTAATGAAGTAGTATTTTACTGGGTGACAAACTTTTACTTTAGTATTAAGGTATCTTTACTTTTACTTTTTCCATCACTGGTTATATTACCATGACTGGTGTTTAACATTGAGACTATGTGACATGTTAATAACATCATATTACCATGACTGGTGTTTAACATTGAGACTATGTGACATGTTAATAACATGATATTACCATGACTGGTGTTTAACATTGAGACTATGTGACATGTTAATAACATGATATTACCATGACTGGTGTTTAACATTGAGACTATGTGGCTTGTTAATAACATGATATTACCATGACTGGTGTTTAACATTGAGACTATGTGACATGTTAATAACATGATATATTTCAATGACTGGTGTTTAACATTGAGACTATGTGACTTGTTAATAACATGATATTACCATGACTGGTGTTTAACATTGAGACTATGTGACATGTTAATAACATCATATTACCATGACTGGTGTTTAACATTGAGACTATGTGACATGTTAATAACATGATATTACCATGACTGGTGTTTAACATTGAGACTATGTGACATGTTAATAACATGATATTAACATGACTGGTGTTTAACATTGAGACTATGTGACATGTTAATAACATGATATTACCATGACTGGTGTTTAACATTGAGACTATGTGACATGTTAATAACATGATATTACCATGACTGGTGTTTAACATTGAGACTGTGTGACATGTTAATAACATCATATTACCATGACTGGTGTTTAACATTGAGACTATGTGACATGTTAATAACATGATATTACCATGACTGGTGTTTAACATTGAGACTGTGTGACATGTTAATAACATCATATTACCATGACTGGTGTTTAACATTGAGACTATGTGACATGTTAATAACATGATATTACCATGACTGGTGTTTAACATTACAGTACAACGGTTTGATTTGTTTGATCGTAGCTAGCTACATAGCTAGCTACATAGCCGTCTTTGTTTCAAAGATAATTGTGTAGTCTAGAGCGATTTCCTAGGTTAGCTAGCCAGCTATTGTCGTTCTTTTAACGCAACGTAACGTAAACAACACTGCTAGCTAGCCAGCTAGCCCCGAATAGTAGCACTGTAGAAACTATTACACTCAACGGAACGACTTGATTAGTGTAGTGTCAACAACGCAGCTACTGCCAGCTAGCCTACTTCAGCAGTACTGTATCATTTTAATCATTTTTAGTCAATAAGATTCTTGCTACGTAAGCTTAACTTTCTGAACATTCGAGACGTGTAGTCCACTTGTCATTCCAATCCCCTTGCATTAGCGTAGCCTCTTCTGTAGCCTGTCAACTATGTGTCTGTCTATCCCTGTTCTCTCCTCTCTGCACAGACCATACAAACGCTCCACACCGCGTGGCCGCGGCCACCTAATCTGGTGGTCCCAGCGCGTACGACCCACGTGGAGTTCCAGGTCTCCGGTAGCCTCTGGAACTGCCGATCTGCGGCCAACAAGGCAGAGTTCATCTCAGCCTATGCCTCCCTCCAGTCCCTCGACTTCTTGGCACTGACGGAAACATGGATCACCACAGATAACACTGCTACTCCTACTGCTCTCTCTCGTCCGCCCACGTGTTCTCGCACACCCCGAGAGCTTCTGGTCAGCGGGGTGGTGGCACCGGGATCCTCATCTCTCCCAAGTGGTCTTTCTCTCTTTCTCCCCTTACCCATCTGTCTATCGCCTCCTTTGAATTCCATGCTGTCACAGTTACCAGCCCTTTCAAGCTTAACATCCTTATCATTTATCGCCCTCCAGGTTCCCTTGGAGAGTTCATCAATGAGCTTGATGCCTTGATAAGCTCCTTTCCTGAGGACGGCTCACCTCTCTCACAGTTCTGGGCGACTTTAACCTCCCCACGTCTACCTTTGACTCATTCCTCTCTGCCTCCTTCTTTCCACTCCTCTCCTCTTTTGACCTCACCCTCTCACCTTCCCCCCCTACTCACAAGGCAGGCAATACGCTTGACCTCATCTTTACTAGATGCTGTTCTTCCACTAACCTCATTGCAACTCCCCTCCAAGTCTCCGACCACTACCTTGTATCCTTTTCCCTCTCGCTCTCATCCAACACTTCCCACACTGCCCCTACTTGGATGGTATCGCGCCGTCCCAACCTTCGCTCTCTCTCCCCCGCTACTCTCTCCTCTTCCATCCTATCATCTCTTCCCTCTGCTCAAACTTTCTCCAACCTATCTCCTGATTCTGCCTCCTCAACCCTCCTCTCCTCCCTTTGACTCTCTATGTCCCCTATCCTCCAGGCCGGCTCGGTCCTCCCCTCCCGCTCCGTGGCTCGACGACTCATTGCGAGCTCACAGAACAGGGCTCCGGGCAGCCGAGCGGAAATGGAGGAAAACTCGCCTCCCTGCGGACCTGGCATCCTTTCACTCCCTCCTCTCTACATTTTCCTCCTCTGTCTCTGCTGCTAAAGCCACTTTCTACCATTCTAAATTCCAAGCATCTGCCTCTAACCCTAGGAAGCTCTTTGCCACCTTCTCCTCCCTCCTGAATCCTCCCCCCTCCTCCCTCTCTGCAGATGACTTCGTCAACCATTTTGAAAAGAAGGTCGCGACATCCGATCCTCGTTTGCTAAGTCAAACGACACCGCTGGTTCTGCTCACACTGCCCTACCCTATGCTCTGACCTCTTTCTCCCTCTCTCTCCAGATGAAATCTCGCGTCTTGTGACGGCCGGCCGCCCAACAACCTGCCCGCTTGACCCTATCCCCTCCTCTCTTCTCCAGACCATTTCCGGAGACCTTCTCCCTTACCTCACCTCGCTCATCAACTCATCCCTGACCGCTGGCTACGTCCCTTCCGTCTTCAAGAGAGCGAGAGTTGCACCCCTTCTGAAAAAAACCTACACTCGATCCCTCCGATGTCAACAACTACAGACCAGTATCCTTCTCTCTTTCTCTCCAAAACTCTTGAGCGTGCCGTCCTTGGCCAGCTCTACCGCTATCTCTCTCAGAATGACCTTCTTGATCCAAATCAGTCAGGTTTCAAGACTAGTCATTCAACTGAGACTGCTCTTCTCTGTATCACGGAGGCGCTCCGCACTGCTAAAGCTAACTCTCTCTCCTCTGCTCTCATCCTTCTAGACCTATCGGCTGCCTTCGATACTGTGAACCATCAGATCCTCCTCTCCACCCTCTCCGAGTTGGGCATCTCCGGCGCAGCCCACGCTTGGATTGCGTCCTACCTGACAGGTCGCTCCTACCAGGTGGCGTGACGAGAATCTGTCTCCTCACCACGCGCTCTCACCACTGGTGTACCCCAGGGCTCTGTTCTAGGCCCTCTCTTATTCTCGCTATACACCAAGTCACTTGGCTCTGTCATAACCTCACATGGTCTCTCCTATCATTGCTATGCAGACGACACACAATTAATCTTCTCCTTTCCCCCTTCTGATGACCAGGTGGCGAATCGCATCTCTGCATGTCTGGCAGACATATCAGTGTGGATGATGGATCACCACCTCAAGCTGAACCTCAGCAAGACGGAGCTCCTCTTCCTCCCGGGGAAGGACTGCCCGTTCCATGATCTCGCCATCACGGTTGACAACTCCATTGTGTCCTCCTCCCAGAGCGCTAAGAACCTTGGCGTGATCCTGGACAACACCCTGTCGTTCTCAACTAACATCAAGGCGGTGTCCCGTTCCTGTAGGTTCATGCTCTACAACATCCGCAGAGTACGACCCTGCCTCACAGGAAGCGGCGCAGGTCCTAATCAGGCACTTGTCATCTCCCGTCTTGATTACTGCAACTCGCTGTTGGCTGGGCTCCCTGCCTGTGCCATTAAACCCCTACAACTCATCCAGAACGCCGCAGCCCGTCTGGTGTTCAACCTTCCCAAGTTCTCTCTCACGTCACCCCGCTCCTCCGCTCTCTCCACTGGCTTCCAGTTGAAGCTTCGCATCCGCTACAAGACCATGGTGCTTGGAGCTGTGAGGGGAACGGCACCTCAGTACCTCCAGGCTCTGATCAGGCCCTACACCCAAACAAGGGCACTGCGTTCATCCACCTCTGGCCTGCTCGCCTCCCTACCACTGAGGAAGTACAGTTCCCGCTCAGCCCAGTCAAAACTGTTCGCTGCTCTGGCCCCCAATGGTGGAACAAACTCCCTCACGACGCCAGGACAGCGGAGTCAATCACCACCTTCCGGAGACACCTGAAACCCCACCTCTTCAAGGAATACCTAGGATAGGGTAAGTAATCCTTCTCACCCCCCCCCCCCCTAAAAAGATTTAGATGCACTATTGTAAAGTGGCTGTTCCACTGGATGTCATAAGGTGTATGCACCAATTTGTAAGTCGCTCTGGATAAGAGCGTCTGCTAAATGACTTAAATGTAAATGTAATGTTAATAACATGATATTACCATGACTGGTGTTTAACATTGAGACTATGTGACATGTTAATAACATGATATTACCATGACTGGTGTTTAACATTGAGACTATGTGACATGTTAATAACATGATATTACCATGACTGGTGTTTAACATTGAGACTATGTGACTTGTTAATAACATGATATTACCATGACTGGTGTTTAACATTGAGACTATGTGACATGTTAATAACATCATATTACCATGACTGGTGTTTAACATTGAGACTATGTGACATGTTAATAACATCATATTACCATGACTGGTGTTTAACATTGAGACTATGTGACATGTTAATAACATGATATTACCATGACTGGTGTTTAACATTGAGACTATGTGACATGTTAATAACATGATATTACCATGATTGGTGTTTAACATTGAGACTATGTGACATGTTAATAACATGATATTACCATGACTGGTGTTTAACATTGAGACTATGTGACATGTTAATAACATGATATTACCATGACTGGTGTTTAACATTGAGACTATGTGACATGTTAATAACATCATATTACCATGACTGGTGTTTAACATTGAGACTATGTGACATGTTAATAACATCATATTACCATGACTGGTGTTTAACATTGAGACTATGTGACATGTTAATAACATCATATTACCATGACTGGTGTTTAACATTGAGACTATGTGACATGTTAATAACATCATATTACCATGACTGGTGTTTAACATTGAGACTATGTGACATGTTAATAACATGATATTACCATGACTGGTGTTTAACATTGAGACTATGTGACATGTTAATAACATGATATTACCATGACTGGTGTTTAACATTGAGACTATGTGACATGTTAATAACATGATATTACCATGACTGGTGTTTAACATTGAGACTATGTGACATGTTAATAACATGATATTACCATGACTGGTGTTTAACATTGAGACTATGTGGCTTGTTAATAACATGATATTACCATGACTGGTGTTTAACATTGAGACTATGTGACATGTTAATAACATCATATTACCATGACTGGTGTTTAACATTGAGACTATGTGACATGTTAATAACATCATATTACCATGACTGGTGTTTAACATTGAGACTATGTGACATGTTAATAACATGATATTACCATGACTGGTGTTTAACATTGAGACTATGTGACATGTTAATAACATGATATTACCATGATTGGTGTTTAACATTGAGACTATGTGACATGTTAATAACATGATATTACCATGACTGGTGTTTAACATTGAGACTATGTGACATGTTAATAACATGATATTACCATGACTGGTGTTTAACATTGAGACTATGTGACATGTTAATAACATCATATTACCATGACTGGTGTTTAACATTGAGACTATGTGACATGTTAATAACATCATATTACCATGACTGGTGTTTAACATTGAGACTATGTGACATGTTAATAACATCATATTACCATGACTGGTGTTTAACATTGAGACTATGTGACATGTTAATAACATCATATTACCATGACTGGTGTTTAACATTGAGACTATGTGACATGTTAATAACATGATATTACCATGACTGGTGTTTAACATTGAGACTATGTGACATGTTAATAACATCATATTACCATGACTGGTGTTTAACATTGAGACTATGTGACATGTTAATAACATGATATTACCATGACTGGTGTTTAACATTGAGACTATGTGACATGTTAATAACATCATATTACCATGACTGGTGTTTAACATTGAGACTATGTGACATGTTAATAACATGATATTACCATGACTGGTGTTTAACATTGAGACTATGTGACATGTTAATAACATGACATTACCATGACTGGTGTTTAACATTGAGACTATGTGACATGTTAATAACATCATATTACCATGACTGGTGTTTAACATTGAGACTATGTGACATGTTAATAACATGATATTACCATGACTGGTGTTTAACATTGAGACTGTGTGACATGTTAATAACATGATATTACCATGACTGGTGTTTAACATTGAGACTATGTGACATGTTAATAACATGATATTACCATGACTGGTGTTTAACATTGAGACTATGTGACATGTTAATAACATGATATTACCATGACTGGTGTTTAACATTGAGACTATGTGACATGTTAATAACATGATATTACCATGACTGGTGTTTAACATTGAGACTGTGTGACATGTTAATAACATCATATTACCATGACTGGTGTTTAACATTGAGACTATGTGACATGTTAATAACATGATATTACCATGACTGGTGTTTAACATTGAGACTGTGTGACATGTTAATAACATCATATTACCATGACTGGTGTTTAACATTGAGACTATGTGACATGTTAATAACATGATATTACCATGACTGGTGTTTAACATTACAGTACAACGGTTTGATTTGTTTGATCGTAGCTAGCTACATAGCTAGCTACATAGCCGTCTTTGTTTCAAAGATAATTGTGTAGTCTAGAGCGATTTCCTAGGTTAGCTAGCCAGCTATTGTCGTTCTTTTAACGCAACGTAACGTAAACAACACTGCTAGCTAGCCAGCTAGCCCCCGAATAGTAGCACTGTAGAAACTATTACACTCAACGGAACGACTTGATTAGTGTAGTGTCAACAACGCAGCTACTGCCAGCTAGCCTACTTCAGCAGTACTGTATCATTTTAATCATTTTTAGTCAATAAGATTCTTGCTACGTAAGCTAACTTTCTGAACATTCGAGACGTGTAGTCCACTTGTCATTCCAATCCCCTTGCATTAGCGTAGCCTCTTCTGTAGCCTGTCAACTATGTGTCTGTCTATCCCTGTTCTCTCCTCTCTGCACAGACCATACAAACGCTCCACACCGCGTGGCCGCGGCCACCCTAATCTGGTGGTCCCAGCGCGTACGACCCACGTGGAGTTCAGGTCTCCGGTAGCCTCTGGAACTGCCGATCTGCGGCCAACAAGGCAGAGTTCATCTCAGCCTATGCCTCCCTCCAGTCCCTCGACTTCTTGGCACTGACGGAAACATGGATCACCACAGATAACACTGCTACTCCTACTGCTCTCTCCTCGTCCGCCCACGTGTTCTCGCACACCCGAGAGCTTCTGGTCAGCGGGGTGGTGGCACCGGGATCCTCATCTCTCCCAAGTGGTCTTTCTCTTTCTCCCCTTACCCATCTGTCTATCGCCTCCTTTGAATTCCATGCTGTCACAGTTACCAGCCCTTTCAAGCTTAACATCCTTATCATTTATCGCCCTCCAGGTTCCCTTGGAGAGTTCATCAATGAGCTTGATGCCTTGATAAGCTCCTTTCCTGAGGACGGCTCACCTCTCACAGTTCTGGGCGACTTTAACCTCCCCACGTCTACCTTTGACTCATTCCTCTCTGCCTCCTTCTTTCCACTCCTCTCCTCTTTTGACCTCACCCTCTCACCTTCCCCCCCTACTCACAAGGCAGGCAATACGCTTGACCTCATCTTTACTAGATGCTGTTCTTCCACTAACCTCATTGCAACTCCCTCCAAGTCTCCGACCACTACCTTGTATCCTTTTCCCTCTCGCTCTCATCCAACACTTCCCACACTGCCCCTACTTGGATGGTATCGCGCCGTCCCAACCTTCGCTCTCTCTCCCCCGCTACTCTCTCCTCTTCCATCCTATCATCTCTTCCCTCTGCTCAAACTTTCTCCAACCTATCTCCTGATTCTGCCTCCTCAACCCTCCTCTCCTCCCTTTGACTCTCTATGTCCCCTATCCTCCAGGCCGGCTCGGTCCTCCCCTCCCGCTCCGTGGCTCGACGACTCATTGCGAGCTCACAGAACAGGGCTCCGGGCAGCCGAGCGGAAATGGAGGAAAACTCGCCTCCCTGCGGACCTGGCATCCTTTCACTCCCTCCTCTCTACATTTTCCTCCTCTGTCTCTGCTGCTAAAGCCACTTTCTACCATTCTAAATTCCAAGCATCTGCCTCTAACCCTAGGAAGCTCTTTGCCACCTTCTCCTCCCTCCTGAATCCTCCCCCCTCCTCCCTCTCTGCAGATGACTTCGTCAACCATTTTGAAAAGAAGGTCGACGACATCCGATCCTCGTTTGCTAAGTCAAACGACACCGCTGGTTCTGCTCACACTGCCCTACCCTATGCTCTGACCTCTTTCTCCCTCTCTCTCCAGATGAAATCTCGCGTCTTGTGACGGCCGGCCGCCCAACAACCTGCCCGCTTGACCCTATCCCCCTCCTCTCTTCTCCAGACCATTTCCGGAGACCTTCTCCCTTACCTCACCTCGCTCATCAACTCATCCCTGACCGCTGGCTACGTCCCTTCCGTCTTCAAGAGAGCGAGAGTTGCACCCTTCTGAAAAAACCTACACTCGATCCCTCCGATGTCAACAACTACAGACCAGTATCCCTTCTCTCTTTTCTCTCAAAACTCTTGAGCGTGCCGTCCTTGGCCAGCTCTACCGCTATCTCTCTCAGAATGACCTTCTTGATCCAAATCAGTCAGGTTTCAAGACTAGTCATTCAACTGAGACTGCTCTTCTCTGTATCACGGAGGCGCTCCGCACTGCTAAAGCTAACTCTCTCTCCTCTGCTCTCATCCTTCTAGACCTATCGGCTGCCTTCGATACTGTGAACCATCAGATCCTCCTCTCCACCCTCTCCGAGTTGGGCATCTCCGGCGCGCCCACGCTTGGATTGCGCTCCTACCTGACAGGTCGCTCCTACCAGGTGGCGTGACGAGAATCTGTCTCCTCACCACGCGCTCTCACCACTGGTGTCCCCCAGGGCTCTGTTCTAGGCCCTCTCTTATTCTCGCTATACACCAAGTCACTTGGCTCTGTCATAACCTCACATGGTCTCTCCTATCATTGCTATGCAGACGACACACAATTAATCTTCTCCTTTCCCCCTTCTGATGACCAGGTGGCGAATCGCATCTCTGCATGTCTGGCAGACATATCAGTGTGGATGATGGATCACCACCTCAAGCTGAACCTCAGCAAGACGGAGCTCCTCTTCCTCCCGGGGAAGGACTGCCCGTTCCATGATCTCGCCATCACGGTTGACAACTCCATTGTGTCCTCCTCCCAGAGCGCTAAGAACCTTGGCGTGATCCTGGACAACATCCTGTCGTTCTCAACTAACATCAAGGCGGTGTCCCGTTCCTGTAGGTTCATGCTCTACAACATCCGCAGAGTACGACCCTGCCTCACACAGGAAGCGGCGCAGGTCCTAATCCAGGCACTTGTCATCTCCCGTCTTGATTACTGCAACTCGCTGTTGGCTGGGCTCCCTGCCTGTGCCATTAAACCCCTACAACTCATCCAGAACGCCGCAGCCCGTCTGGTGTTCAACCTTCCCAAGTTCTCTCACGTCACCCCGCTCCTCCGCTCTCTCCACTGGCTTCCAGTTGAAGCTCGCATCCGCTACAAGACCATGGTGCTTGGAGCTGTGAGGGGAACGGCACCTCAGTACCTCCAGGCTCTGATCAGGCCCTACACCCAAACAAGGGCACTGCGTTCATCCACCTCTGGCCTGCTCGCCTCCCTACCACTGAGGAAGTACAGTTCCCGCTCAGCCCAGTCAAAACTGTTCGCTGCTCTGGCCCCCAATGGTGGAACAAACTCCCTCACGACGCCAGGACAGCGGGTCAATCACCACCTTCCGGAGACACCTGAAACCCCACCTCTTCAAGGAATACCTAGGATAGGGTAAGTAATCCTTCTCACCCCCCCCCCCCTAAAAAGATTTAGATGCACTATTGTAAAGTGGCTGTTCCACTGGATGTCATAAGGTGTATGCACCAATTTGTAAGTCGCTCTGGATAAGAGCGTCTGCTAAATGACTTAAATGTAAATGTAATGTTAATAACATGATATTACCATGACTGGTGTTTAACATTGAGACTATGTGACATGTTAATAACATGATATTACCATGACTGGTGTTTAACATTGAGACTATGTGACATGTTAATAACATGATATTACCATGACTGGTGTTTAACATTGAGACTATGTGACTTGTTAATAACATGATATTACCATGACTGGTGTTTAACATTGAGACTATGTGACATGTTAATAACATCATATTACCATGACTGGTGTTTAACATCATATTACCATGAGACTAGACTGTGACATGTTAATAACATCATATTACCATGACTGGTGTTTAACATTGAGACTATGTGACATGTTAATAACATGATATTACCATGACTGGTGTTTAACATTGAGACTATGTGACATGTTAATAACATGATATTACCATGACTGGTGTTTAACATTGAGACTGTGTGACATGTTAATAACATGATATTACCATGACTGGTGTTTAACATTGAGACTATGTGACATGTTAATAACATGATATTACCATGACTGGTGTTTAACATTGAGACTATGTGACATGTTAATAACATGATATTACCATGACTGGTGTTTAACATTGAGACTATGTGACATGTTAATAACATGATATTACCATGACTGGTGTTTAACATTGAGACTATGTGACATGTTAATAACATCATATTACCATGACTGGTGTTTAACATTGAGACTATGTGACATGTTAATAAAATGATACTACAGTGACCCACTGCTAAATGACGTAAATGTAAATGACTGGCGATGAAACTTGGTGAGAAGAAAATACCCTTGTCAGGGATCATGGGACAATGGCAGCTGTTGAGCTGCTCAAGGCCCTCTCTGCATCACTCTACCATAGGGGACAGCCAATCACAATCAGCCACTTTACAGCTCTCTCTACCTCACAGGGCCCTAATCACTCCACCAATCAGCCACTTCACTGCTCTCTCTACCTCACAGGGCCCTAATCACTCCACCAATCAGCCACTTTACATCTCTCTCTACCTCACAGGGCTCTAATAACTCCACCAATCAGCCACTTTACATCTCTCTCTACCTCACAGGGCTCTAATAACTCCACCAATCAGCCACTTTACATATCTCTCTACCTCACAGGGCTCTAACCACTCCACCAATCAGCAACTCTCTCTGCAGGACTAACCCATTTAATTCAACCGTAGATCTACAGGACTAACCCATTTAATTCAACTGTATATCTACAGGACTAACCCATTTAATTCAACTGTATATCTACAGGACTAACCCATTTAATTCAACTGTAGATCTACAGGACAACCCCATTTAATGAAAATGTAGGACTACAGGACTAACACATTTAATTCAACTGTAGACAAACCCATTTAATTCAACTGTAGGTCTACAGGACTAACACATTTAATTAAATTGTAGTTCTACATGACTAACCCATTTATTTAAACTGTAGGACTACAGGACTAACACATTTAATTAAACTGTAGACCAACAGGACAAACCCATTTAATTCAACTGTAGACAAAACCCATTTAATTCAACTGTAGGTCTACAGGACTACCCCATTTAATTCAACTGTAGGTCTACAGGACTACCCCATTTAATTCAACTGTAGGTCTACAGGACTACCCCATTTAATTCAACTGTAGGTCTACAGGACTACCCCATTTAATTCAACTGTAGGTCTACAGGACTAACCCATTTATTTCAACTGTAGGTCTACAGGACTAACCCATTTAATTCAACTGTAGGTCTACATGACAAACCCATTTAATTCAACTGTAGGTCTACAGGACTAACCCATTTAATTCAACTGTTTTCTACAGGACTAACACATTTAATTAAACTGTATGTCTACAGGACTAACCCATTTAATTCAACTGTAGATCTACAGGACAACCCCATTTAATGAAAATGTAGGACTACAGGACTAACCCATTTAATTCAACTGTAGACAAACCCATTTAATTCAACTGTAGGTCTACAGGACTACCCCATTTAATTCAACTGTAGGTTTACAGGACTAACCCATTTAATTCAACTGTAGGTCTACAGGACTACCCCATTTAATTCAACTGTAGGTCTACAGGACTAACCCATTTAATTCAACTGTAGGTCTACAGGACTAACCCATTTAATTCAACTGTAGGTCTACATGACAAACCCATTTAATTCAAATGTAGGTCTACAGGACTAACCCATTTAATTCAACTGTTTTCTACAGGACTAACACATTTAATTAAACTGTAGTTCTACATGACTAACACATTTAATTCAACTGTAGTTCTACATGACTAACCCATTTAATTAAACTGTAGGTCTACAGGACTAACCCATTTAATTAAACTGTAGGTCTACAGGACTAACACATTTAATTCAACTGTAGGTCTACAGGACTAACACATTTAATTCAACTGTAGGTCTACAGGACTAACCCATTTAATTAAACTGTAGGTCTACAGGACTAACACATTTAATTCAACTGTAGGTCTACAGGACTAACACATTTAATTCAACTGTAGGTCTACAGGACTAACCCATTTAATTCAACTGTAGGTCTACAGGACTAACCCATTTAATTCAACTGTAGGTCTACAGGACTAACCCATTTAATTCAACTGTAGGTCTACAGGACTAACACATTTAATTCAACTGTAGGTCTACAGGACTAACACATTTAATTCAACTGTAGTTCTACATGACTAACCCATTTAATTCAACTGTAGGTCTACAGGACTAACCCATTTAATTCAACTGTAGGTCTACAGGACTAACCCATTTAATTCAACTGTAGGTCTACAGGACTAACACATTTAATTCAACTGTAGGTCTACAGGACTAACCCATTTAATTCAACTGTAGGTCTACATGACTAACCCATTTAATTCAACTGTAGGTCTACAGGACTAACCCATTTAATTCAACTGTAGGTCTACAGGACTAACCCATTTAATTCAACTGTAGGTCTACAGGACTAACACATTTAATTCAACTGTAGGTCTACAGGACTAACCCATTTAATTCAACTGTATATCTACAGGACTAACCCATTTAATTCAACTGTAGATCTACAGGACAACCCCATTTAATGAAAATGTAGGACTACAGGACTAACACATTTAATTCAACTGTAGACAAACCCATTTAATTCAACTGTAGGTCTACAGGACTACCCCATTTAATTCAACTGTAGGTCTACAGGACTAACCCATTTAATTCAACTGTAGGTCTACAGGACTACCCCATTTAATTCAACTGAAGGTCTACAGGACTAACACGTTAAATTAAACTGTAGACCAACAGGACAAACCCATTGAATTCAACTGTAGACAAAACCCATTTAATTCAACTGTAGGTCTACAGGACTACCCCATTTAATTCAACTGTAGGTCTACAGGACTACCCCATTTAATTCAACTGAAGGTCTACAGGACTACCCCATTTAATTCAACTGTAGGTCTACAGGACTAACCCATTTAATTCAACTGTAGGTCTACAGGACTAACACATTTAATTCAACTGTAGGTCTACAGGACTAACCCATTTAATTCAACTGTAGGTCTACAGGACTAACACATTTAATTCAACTGTAGTTCTACATGACTAACCCATTTAATTCAACTGTAGGTCTACAGGACTAACCCATTTAATTCAACTGTTTTCTACAGGACTAAACACATTTAATTCAACTGTAGTTCTACAGGACTAACCCATTTAATTCAACTGTAGGTCTACAGGACTAACACATTTAATTCAACTGTAGGTCTACAGGACTAACACATTTAATTCAACTGTAGGTCTACAGGACTAACACATTTAATTCAACTGTAGGTCTACAGGACTAACACATTTAATTCAACTGTAGGTCTACAGGACTAACACATTTAATTCAACTGTAGTTCTACATGACTAACCCATTTAATTAAACTGTAGGTCTACAGGACTAACCCATTTAATTAAACTGTAGGTCTACAGGACTAACACATTTAATTCAACTGTAGGTCTACAGGACTAACACATTTAATTCAACTGTAGGTCTACAGGACTAACCCATTTAATTCAACTGTAGGTCTACAGGACTAACCCATTTAATTCAACTGTAGGTCTACAGGACTAACACATTTCATTCAACTGTAGACCAACAGGACTAACCCATTTCATTCAACTGTAGACCAACAGGACTAACCCATTTCATTCAACTGTAGGTCTACATGTCTAACCCATTTCATTCAACTGTAGACCAACAGGACTAACACATTTCATTCAACTGTAGACCAACAGGACTAACCCATTTCATTCAACTGTAGACCAACAGGACTAACCCATTTCATTCAACTGTAGGTCTACATGTCTAACCCATTTCATTCAACTGTAGACCAACAGGACTAACACATTTCATTCAACTGTAGACCAACAGGACTAACCCATTTCATTCAACTGTAGACCAACAGGACTAACCCATTTCATTCAACTGTAGACCAACAGGACTAACACATGTAATTAAACTGTAGCTCGACATGACTAACACATTTCATTCAACTGTAGACCAACAGGACTAAACCATTTCATTCAACTGTAGACCAACAGGACTAACCCATTTCATTCAACTGTAGACCAACAGGACTAACCCATTTCATTCAACTGTAGACCAACAGGACTAACACATTTAATTAAACTGTAGGTCACATGACTAACCCATTTCATTCAACTGTAGACCAACAGGACTAACACATTTAGTTAAACTGTAGGTCGACATGACTAACACATTTCATTCAACTGTAGACCAACAGGACTGACACATTTAATTCAACTGTAGTTCTACATGACTAACCCATTTCATTCAACTGTAAACCAACAGGACTAACCCATTTCATTCAACTGTAGACCAACAGGACTAACCCATTTAATTCAAATGTAGACCAACAGGACTAACACATGTAATTAAACTGTAGGTCGACATGACTAACCCATTTCATTCAACTGTAGACCAACAGGACTAACCCATTTCATTCAACTGTAGGTCTACATGACTAACCCATTTCATTCAACTGTAGACCAACAGGACTTACACATTTAATTAAACTGTAGGTCGACATGACTAACCCATTTCATTCAACTGTAGACCAACAGGACTAACACATGTAATTAAACTGTAGGTCGACATGACTAACCCATTTCATTCAACTGTAGACCAAAGGACTAACACATTTAATTCAACTGTAGTTCTACATGACTAACCCATTTCATTCAACTGTAGA
This sequence comes from Oncorhynchus keta, assembly GCF_023373465.1. Classification (NCBI taxonomy): domain Eukaryota; kingdom Metazoa; phylum Chordata; class Actinopteri; order Salmoniformes; family Salmonidae; genus Oncorhynchus; species Oncorhynchus keta. Next base: position 53,054,569 of record NC_068449.1, on the reverse strand, counting down.
CCAACAGGACTAACCCATTTCATTCAACTGTAGACCACAGGACTAACCCATTTCATTCAAATGTAGACCAACAGGACTAACACATGTAATTAAATTGTAGGTCGACATGACTAACCCATTTCATTCAACTGTAGACCAACAGGACTAACCCATTTCATTCAAATGTAGACCAACAGGACTAACCCATTTCATTCAACTGTAGACCAACAGGACTAACCCATTTCATTCAAATGTAGACCAACAGGACTAACCCATTTCATTCAACTGTAGACCAACATGACTAACACATTTAATTAAACTGTAGACCAACAGGACTAACCCATTTCATTCAACTGTAGACCAACGGGACTAACCCATTTCATTCAAATGTAGTCCAACAGGACTAACACATGTAATTAAACTGCAGGTCGACATGACTAACACATTTCATTCAACTGTAGACCAACAGGACTAACACATGTAATTAAACTGTAGGTCGACATGACTAACACATTTCATTCAACTGTAGACCAACAGGACTAACACATGTAATTAAACTGTAGGTCGACATGACGAACACATTTCATTCAACTGTAGACCAACAGGACTAACACATGTAATTAAACTGTAGGTCGACATGACTAACCCATTTCATTCAACTGTAGACCAACAGGACTAACACATTTAATTAAACTGTAGGTCGACATGACGAACACATTTCATTCAACTGTAGACCAACAGGACTAACCCATTTCATTCAACTGTAGACCAACAGGACTAACCCATTTCATTCAACTGTAGGTCTACATGACTAACCCATTTCATTCAACTGTAGACCAACAGGACTAACACATTTAATTAAACTGTAGGTCGACATGACTAACCCATTTCATTCAACTGTAGACCAACAGGACTAACACATGTAATTAAATTGTAGGTCGACATGACTAACACATTTCATTCAACTGTAGACCAACAGGACTAACCCATTTCATTCAACTGTAGACCAACAGGACTAACCCATTTCATTCAACTGTAGACCAACAGGACTAACCCATTTCATTCAAATGTAGACCAACAGGACTAACACATGTAATTAAACTGTAGGTCGACATGACTAACACATTTCATTCAACTGCAGGTCTACAGGACTAACACATTTAATTCAACTGTAGACCAACAGGACTAACCCATTTCATTCAACTGTAGACCAACAGGACTAACCCATTTCATTCAAATGTAGACCAACAGGACTAACACATGTAATTAAACTGTAGGTCGACATGACTAACCCATTTCATTCAACTGTAGACCAACAGGACTAACCCATTTCATTCAACTGTAGACCAACAGGACTAACCCATTTCATTCAAATGTAGACCAACAGGACTAACACATGTAATTAAACTGTAGGTCGACATGACTAACCATTTCATTCAACTGCAGGTTCAGGACTAACACATTTAATTCAACTGTAGGTCAACAGGACTAACCCATTTAATTCAACTGTAGGTCTACAGGACTAACACATTTAATTCAACTGTAGGTCTAAGGACTAACACATTTAATTCAACTGTAGTTCTACATGACTACTGTAGGTCTACAGGACTAACCCATTTAATTCAACTGTTTTCTACAGGACTAAACCATTTCATTCAACTGTAGACCAACAGGACTAACCCATTTCATTCAACTGTAGACCAACAGGACTAACCCATTTCATTCAACTGTAGGTCTACAGGACTAACACATTTAATTCAACTGTAGGTCTACATGACTAACCCATTTCATTCAACTGTAGGACTAACACATTTAATTCAACTGTAGGTCTACAGGACTAACACATTTCATTCAACTGTAGTTCTACATGACTAACCCATTTAATTAAACTGTAGACCTACAGGACTAACCCATTTAATTAAACTGTAGACCAACAGGACTAACACATTTCATTCAACTGTAGGTCTACAGGACTAACACATTTAATTCAACTGTAGGTCTAGACCATTTACAGGACTAACCCATTTAATTCAACTGTAGACCACACATTCAACTGACCAACAGGATTTAATTCAAACTGTAGACCAACAGGACTAACCCATTTCATTCAACTGTAGACCAACAGGACTAACCCATTTCATTCAACTGTAGACCAACAGGACTAACCCATTTCATTCAACTGTAGACCAACATGACTAACCCATTTCATTCAACTGTAGACCAACAGGACTAACCCATTTCATTCAACTGTAGACCAACAGGACTAACCCATTTCATTCAACTGTAGACCAACAGGACTAACCCATTTCATTCAACTGTAGACCAACAGGACTAACCCATTTCATTCAACTGTAGACCAACAGGACTAACCCATTTCATTCAACTGTAGACCAACATGACTAACCCATTTCATTCAACTGTAGACCAACAGGACTAACACATTTAATTAACATTTCACTGTAGACCAACAGGACTAACCCATTTCATTCAACTGTAGACCAACAGGACTAACCCATTTCATTCAACTGTAGACCAACAGGACTAACCCATTTCATTCAAATGTAGACCAACAGGACTAACCCATTTCATTCAACTGTAGACCAACATGACTAACCCATTTCATTCAACTGTAGACCAACAGGACTAACCCATTTCATTCAACTGTAGACCAACAGGACTAACCCATTTCATTCAACTGTAGACCAACAGGACTAACCCATTTCATTCAACTGTAGACCAACAGGACTAACCCATTTCATTCAACTGTAGACCAACAGGACTAACCCATTTCATTCAACTGTAGACCAACAGGACTAACCCATTTCATTCAACTGTAGACCAACAGGACTAACCCATTTCATTCAAATGTAGACCAACAGGACTAACCCATTTCATTCAACTGTAGACCAACATGACTAACACATTTAATTAAACTGTAGACCAACAGGACTAACCCATTTCATTCAACTGTAGACCAACAGGACTAACCCATTTCATTCAACTGTAGACCAACAGGACTAACACATTTAATTCAAATGTAGGTCGACAGGACTAACCCATTTCATTCAACTGTAGACCAACAGGACTAACACATTTAATTAAACTGCAGGTCGACATGACTAACCCATTTCATTCAACTGTAGACCAACAGGACTAACCCATTTCATTCAAATGTAGACCAACAGGACTAACACATGTAATTAAATAATATATAATAATAATAATAATAGGTCGACATGACGAACACATTTCATTCAACTGTAGACCAACAGGACTAACACATGTAATTAAACTGTAGGTCGACATGACTAACCCATTTCATTCAACTGTAGACCAACAGGACTAACACATTTAATTAAACTGTAGGTCGACATGACGAACACATTTCATTCAACTGTAGACCAACAGGACTAACACATGTAATTAAACTTTAGGTCGACATGACGAACACATTTCATTCAACTGTAGACCAACAGGACTAACACATGTAATTAAACTGTAGACCAACAGGACTAACACATGTAATTAAACTGTAGGTCGACATGACTAACCAATTTCATTCAACTGTAGACCAACAGGACTAACACATTTAATTCAACTGTAGTTCTACATGACTAACCCATTTCATTCAACTGTAGACCAACAGGACTAACCCATTTCATTCAACTGTAGACCAACAGGACTAACCCATTTCATTCAACTGTAGACCAACAGGACTAACCCATTTCATTCAACTGTAGGTCTACATGACTAACCCATTTCATTCAACTGTAGACCAACAGGACTAACACATTTCATTCAAATGTAGACCAACAGGACTAACCCATTTCATTCAACTGTAGACCAACATAACTAATATATGCCATTTAAATGTAGACCAACAGGACTAACACATGTGTGCATACATTTCTTCGTACTGTGGACCCACAATCGAACCCACTACCCTGGCGTAGACAAGCGCCATGCATCTACCAACTGAGCCACAGAAGGACCACATGACTAACACATTTAATTAAACTGTAGACCAACAGGACTAACCCATTTCATTCAACTGTAGACCAACGGGACTAACCCATTTCATTCAAATGTAGACCAACAGGACTAACACATGTAATTAAACTGTAGGTCGACATGACTAACCCATTTCATTCAAATGTAGTCCAACAGGACTAACACATGTAATTAAACTGCAGGTCGACATGACTAACACATTTCATTCAACTGTAGACCAACAGGACTAACACATGTAATTAAATAATATATAATAATAATAATAATAGGTCGACATGACGAACACATTTCATTCAACTGTAGACCAACAGGACTAACACATGTAATTAAACTGTAGGTCGACATGACTAACCCATTTCATTCAACTGTAGACCAACAGGACTAACACATTTAATTAAACTGTAGGTCGACATGACGAACACATTTCATTCAACTGTAGACCAACAGGACTAACACATGTAATTAAACTTTAGGTCGACATGACGAACACATTTCATTCAACTGTAGACCAACAGGACTAACACATGTAATTAAACTGTAGACCAACAGGACTAACACATGTAATTAAACTGTAGGTCGACATGACTAACCCATTTCATTCAACTGTAGACCAACAGGACTAACACATTTAATTCAACTGTAGTTCTACATGACTAACCCATTTCATTCAACTGTAGACCAACAGGACTAACCCATTTCATTCAACTGTAGACCAACAGGACTAACCCATTTCATTCAACTGTAGACCAACAGGACTAACCCATTTCATTCAACTGTAGGTCTACATGACTAACCCATTTCATTCAACTGTAGACCAACAGGACTAACACATTTAATTAAACTGTAGGTCGACATGACTAACCCATTTCATTCAACTGTAGACCAACAGGACTAACACATGTAATTAAACTGTAGACCAACAGGACTAACACTTGTAATTAAAATGTAGGTGAACATGACTAACCCATTTCATTCAACTGTAGACCAACAGGACTAACACATTTAATTCAACTGTAGTTCTACATGACTAACCCATTTCATTCAACTGTAGACCAACAGGACTAACCCATTTCATTCAACTGTAGACCAACAGGACTAACCCATTTCATTCAACTGTAGACCAACAGGACTAACCCATTTCATTCAACTGTAGGTCTACATGACTAACCCATTTCATTCAACTGTAGACCAACAGGACTAACACATGTAATTAAACTGTAGACCAACAGGACTAACCCATTTCATTCAACTGTAGACCAACAGGACTAACCCATTTCATTCAACTGTAGACCAACAGGACTAACCCATTTCATTCAACTGTAGACCAACAGGACTAACCCATTTCATTCAACTGTAGGTCTACATGACTAACCCATTTCATTCAACTGTAGACCAACAGGACTAACACATTTAATTCAACTGTAGGTCTACATGACTAACCCATTTCATTCAACTGTAGACCAACAGGACTAACACATGTAATTAAACTGTAGGTCGACATGACTAACCCATTTCATTCAACTGTAGACCAACAGGACTAACACATTTAATTCAACTGTAGTTCTACATGACTAACCCATTTCATTCAACTGTAGACCAACAGGACTAACCCATTTCATTCAACTGTAGACCAACAGGACTAACCCATTTCATTCAACTGTAGACCAACAGGACTAACCCATTTCATTCAACTGTAGGTCTACAGGACTAACCCATTTCATTCAACTGTAGACCAACAGGACTAACCCATTTCATTCAAATGTAGACCAACAGGACTAACCCATTTCATTCAACTGTAGACCAACATGACTAACCCATTTAATTAAACTGTAGACCAACAGGACTAACACATGTAATTAAACTGTAGGTCGACATGACTAACCCATTTCATTCAACTGTAGACCAACAGGACTAACACATTTAATTCAACTGTAGTTCTACATGACTAACCCATTTCATTCAACTGTAGACCAACAGGACTAACCCATTTCATTCAACTGTAGACCAACAGGACTAACCCATTTCATTCAACTGTAGACCAACAGGACTAACCCATTTCATTCAACTGTAGGTCTACATGACTAACCCATTTCATTCAACTGTAGACCAACAGGACTAACACATGTAATTAAACTGTAGACCAACAGGACTAACACATGTAATTAAATTGTAGGTCGACATGACTAACACATTTCATTCAACTGTAGACCAACAGGACTAACCCATTTCATTCAACTGTAGACCAACAGGACTAACCCATTTCATTCAACTGTAGACCAACAGGACTAACCCATTTCATTCAACTGTAGACCAACAGGACTAACCCATTTCATTCAACTGTAGACCAACAGGACTAACCCATTTCATTCAAATGTAGACCAACAGGACTAACACATGTAATTAAACTGTAGGTCGACATGACTAACACATTTCATTCAACTGCAGGTCTACAGGACTAACACATTTAATTCAACTGTAGACCAACAGGACTAACCCATTTCATTCAACTGTAGACCAACAGGACTAACCCATTTCATTCAACTGTAGACCAACAGGACTAACACATGTAATTAAACTGTAGGTCGACATGACTAACACATTTCATTCAACTGTAGACCAACAGGACTAACACATTTAATTCAACTGTAGGTCGACATGACTAACACATTTCATTCAACTGTAGACCAACAGGACTAACACATTTAATTCAACTGTAGACCAACAGGACTAACACATTTAATTCAACTGTAGACCAACATGACTAACCCATTTAATTAAACTGTAGACCAACAGGACTAACACATGTAATTAAACTGTAGGTCGACATGACTAACCCATTTCATTCAACTGTAGACCAACAGGACTAACCCATTTCATTCAACTGTAGACCAACAGGACTAACACATGTAATTAAACTGCAGGTCGACATGACTAACCCATTTCATTCAACTGTAGACCAACAGGACTAACACATGTAATTAAACTGTAGGTCGACATGACTAACACATTTCATTCAACTGTAGACCAACAGGACTAACACATGTAATTAAACTGCAGGTCGACATGACTAACCCATTTCATTCAACTGTAGACCAACAGGACTAACACATGTAATTAAACTGTAGGTCGACATGACGAACACATTTCATTCAACTGTAGACCAACAGGACTAACCAACTAACACAACTGTCCAAGATGATATTGACTTGCCTCTAAATTACAAAATGATGAGAACAGAATCCATGCACCTGCAAAGCTGTACCAGCTTCCACTACCAGGGACTATGTAATTGACCCCTTACAGGAATTGAATTGACCCAACCGCAGCCAAACAAATTCCTAATTCGTTTGACTAATTGCACCAGGAGAGAATTAGCCAGGTGTGTAGACTAGACGAGTTGATAAACTAACAGGTGACCCAACTCCAGTGTGTTGGATTAGCATGGAGAGACAGAGAAACACAGGTGCAGTATAATGTGCAACCTACGCTACTCCTCTGGCGCCATAAATATGGAAATAGACCAATGAGGGGGGTCCTTGGAGATGCACACACATGCAGGCATGCATACACTCAAATCAGGCACACACACACACACGAACACTTGCACAGACTAGCACACACACACACCGGAGGGGGGCCACGCCAAATGAGGTGTGCCCATCTGTGATACGTTTCATATGAATCTAGAAATAATAGCTCTGGTATAGGGAGGAGGGAGGGAGAGCGGGAGGGAAAGGAGGGGGTAATGTATTCTGAAGTGCACAAGGTGATTTTTCTGGGACGACAGCCCTAATGAACCTCCAAGGACTTGCGCTGGAGGGGGGGGAGGGGTCTCGCAGATGCTCATTTAACCTCCCTCCCTCCTCTCTTTCTCTCGCTTTCATCTCTCTTTCCTCCCCTTCCTACGTGTGTACCACTTGGGGCCGGAGTCCTGAGCCCGTAACTCTGAGGAAAGTGGGAAGGCGGAGGTCGGAACTCGGGAGGAAGACCCACGTGGGAATGCTGCTCATTCACAGTTCTCACAAAATGATGCCAGAGAAATTCCCCCTCCTTCCCTCCCTCCACACCTCCCTCCATACCTCCCTCCATACCTCCCACCTTGCACGCACCTACATCCCCTGCAGAGTGTCGAGCGAGCAGAAGCCACGTGGTGAGAAAATGAAGCAATTTCCCTGAGAAGGAGAAGCCTGGAAAAGCCCTGGCACGGCTGTGAAAGTGGGTTAGCAGCCATTGTTACGACGATCTTAATCACCTCGCTTATCCCTTTCATGAATAGATATTACATTTAAGAGGCCGGGCCAAAGACCGTCATGTTTTTTTCTTTTAATATAATTTACCTAGGAGTAGGGGAATGCATTGAACGCATTACCCATAATTCACTGCATGCCGAGGGCTCAGTGGGGCTTGAAACTTGGGAGGAAAAAAATCTCTCGCCGTCTCTTTTTCCGGAGAAATTGGCGTTACAGAAGAACACCTGGACTATGCTGATGATTCAATCACCAGAACGACAGCAGCAAGCGCGGCCTGATTGATGTTTGAACAAAAGGCCCAATAACCGTAAGTGGTGGTACAATGGGGAGAGTGAGTTACTGTCACATTAAGGCCCTGGGATCTACTAGAGAGAGGACAGACAGTTAATGGTGGTGGAAGGATTTGTCACCTACGTTTAATGAAGAGGCGTGAAACAGTTAAGTTGCATGTTAATGAGGTGGTTTTAGACTGGTGAACCAGGAGGGATGGATAGATGTCAGAGGGTTAAAGTGGTAACATCCAGACCAGTAAAGGTCCAAGTCCTAGATTCTAAAGGTGGATTTATGTATTCACAGCTTGGGTCATAATGGATTGATAATGAGGTTATCTAACTGTAAGCTATATCCTGCTTGTAACACCATTATGCTGCTTATAGCGCCAGAAACTGTCACGACTTCCTCCGAAGTCGGTCCCTATCCTTGTTCAAGCGACGTTCGGCGGTCGACGTCACCGGTCTTCCAGCCATCGCCAATCCACCTTCCATTTTCCATTTGTTTTGTCTTGTCTTCCCACACACCTGGTTTCAATTCCATCAATTACATGTTGTGTATTTAACCCTTTGTTCCCCACATGTCCTTGTCCGGTATTGTTTATTGTAAGTGCTTGTGCACGTTATGTCTGGGGTTTTTGTACCATTATATATATTGTTTATGTTCACGGTGATTTTTAACATTAAACTGCGCCGTTGTAACACAGTCTTTGCTCTCCTGCGCCTGACTTCTCCACCGCCAGTACGCACGCCTTACGGAAACACTACGATAACATAGGCCCATGAGTATAGTCAATGCTGATATGATTCATACAGGTGACTGTTCAAAACTGTGTCAGTCAGGGTCGAAAATATCATGGATTCTGACCTTGGACCTCTTTTAGACTTTTTGATGTGGAGCGCGTGGGTGCAATGAATACCAAACTCTCTAGTCTAGGTGACCTGAACGCGCCAAGCCTGTCTCATCTCACCCAACACTGTTCCCACCGCCTCTTATCTTCTACGTCAACCCAGCGACAAGAGAAACAAATTCACCTTGTGATTGGTAATGGGAGGTTGTCAACCTGTCTGTGGCGCTGTAGCTCTATAATTACCTTCTTCTTCCGTCCGTCCCCCCGCACTTTGAGAAAACAAAAACGGAGGAGTTCAACGGCTGCGTCCCAAATGGCACCCTACTCCCTACATGGGATAGGATACGTACGGGCCCTGGTCAAAAGCAGTGTTCTATAAAGGGAATAGGGTGCCATTTGGAACGCACAGGTCCAGAGTAGAGGTGTTCATTATTACTGATTACACACCCACTTAAAGTTGGGCTGGAGGGAGGGATGGAGGGATGGAGGGCGGAAGAGGGGGAAAAAAGAGCTTTACTTGACAGGAAATTATCTTATTTTGACATATATTTCAAAACATCCCCTGATCCCATAAGCTGTGATGAGGAGAGGAACGAAATAGAGAGAGAGGGTTTGTGTGTGTGTGTTCCTTGTTCCTCATTCTTCGTTCATTTTCATAAAGGCTTCAATCACTTGCTGTTACCCTTCAGGGAAGACATCAGAGTTTAGCGTGCTACGATGCTAACAATACTGAGCCCTATGGTGAAACTGCAATATTTGTCCTCCTGAAGAGCCATGGCATCAGCCCCAGGAGGAGACAGAATGGAGGCTCAGTGCCACCACTGAAATCAACGCTTATCTCATTATCATGCACCTGGAGTGATGACCACAGGAGATATATTTTGCCTCTGCCAAAGCTTATTAGTGACAACAGTTTGGCCCACACGGTGGTTTTTAGGATCCTTAAAAAGTGCACGCGAGCACACAGAAATAACATTTGTTCTTAAAGGGGTACAAACGCTTGTCACTGTTGTGGTGCCCTGTAAGGTCATTCTTTGTACCTTTAGTTCTAGGTACATAATTGTACCCTTGCAGTTTGTACCTTAAAAGAGCCAATAATGTACCTTAAGGGAAAAGATGGTTCCTTTTAAGTGGCTAAAATGTACCCCTAAAATGGTTCTGGGGTGTTGTTTTAAAAACGATATTTGCATATTTCCCAGGGTGCCTTTCGGATAAATATTTTAGTTATCAGTACCACCCATGACTGTGTTTGCTGGTGACAGAGGAATGGTTGTTATATTCATGGCTAAGTGAACATTTTAGAATGGAAATTAAACTCTAAATCACAATACATATCATATAAGGCCATACTTTGAAAGTCAATTTTTACCCCAACACAGTGATCTGAAACTGCTGGATTGCAGGCCACATAAGTCAAGACACATTATGCTGGCTTGCAAAGTGCTTTTTAATTCCTATTGAAATCCAGCCAGAGTTAGGATATAAAAAAAAGGTGAACTTTTAATCAACTGCAACCTGCATTTAGAACGACTGCCAAGGTAGACAAATTGATTAACAATCTGAACCATCTCAGTAACGGGTGCAAGGAGTCCAACTACTAACAAATTGGATTAGTTTAGAAAAATGTATGTTATTTATCCTTATATTATTTTTCACTGTATATAGACTTTCTTTTTTTCTATTGTGTTATTGACTGTATGTTTGTTTATTCCATGTGTAACTCTGTGTTGTTGTTTGTGTCGCACTGCTTTGCTTTATCTTGGCCAGGTCGCAGTTGTAAATGAGAACTTGTTCTCAACTAGCTAACCTGGTTAAATAAAGGTGAAATATATAAATATTTGTGTAGCATAAAAATAATAATTGCATGAAAAAAAACACACATATTGAAACAAACAATTCTGAAAATCCCCCTGCAATAGAGCATGCCGGGCGGTACCCTAAAAGGTACCGAACAGTACCATGTGAGATCATTGTATTTACCTTTGAAGGTACATTGTGCATTTTGATATTTTTCTACCCCAGGGAACAAGAGCGGAGGCATAGACACGTATGCGCACACACACACACACAAACA